>NW_006399781.1:18302306-18313956 GCF_000299155.1 Elephantulus edwardii
AGTGTCAGAGACAGTGTGATTGGCACAGGACAGAGCAGAGTTTAGGGCTGTTGTACATAGGGTCGCTATGAGTCGCAGGCGACTCGACGGCACATAACTACAACACCAACACCAAAGTCAGTGTGGCAATATCATGCTACTTTAGTCAGTTTGTGATTTTTTAGTTTTGTTTTAAAAATAAATATGTAAGCGCCTTCACCAACACAGTAGAATCCCAAATGCCATGAAACATTAGTCATTGTTCTTGTACGAGACCGTGCAAGGCAGGCAGTTCCTTGCCTGGGCCACTGGGGAGATTTCTCCCAGTGGTCAGTTTTGAAAGTTAACCTTAAATAAAAGTGTTGACGTTCTAACCCCTGCATCTGTAAGTAGGACCTTGTTTGGACTAAGAGGTTTTCTTCATCTCACCGAAGGACCCAGCGCAGCCTCAGCATCAGATCTTTACCCTTTTGCTTCAGCCTCTAGGGGGCTGAGAGGAAATATCTGACACCTGTCTGATAACTCTGCATGACTGGGATACGCTCTTCCCTCAGCTAATACTCACTTGGGTTGATTGGTTAGTTTTCATTTCTCATTTTGCCTCTTTTTATAGAATTCTCTTAATAAATTATTGGGTTAGGGCCCACTCTACTCTGATAAGGGAGCTCTGGTGGTCTAGTGGTAAGAACTTGCACTGCAATCCCAAATGCACGCAGTTCAAATCCACCAGTTGCTCAGCAAGAAGGATGGGCATTTTCCTCTTGTACAATTCACTGCTTCTGAAAACCTGCTGGAAGGTCAGCTATTGGACGGTTCCAACTCAATGGTACTTAACAACTCTTCTGATTTTACCTCATTACATAACAAAAGAAAATAGAGTCCTATTTATAGGTATAAGAAGCCTTGATGGCATGTTATACTACTGACCAAAAAGTCAGTGGCTCAGATCCACCACTCAGAGGCAGAACGAGAGGCAATCTCCTCCTGTAAAGATTTACAGCCAAGGAAACCTGAGAGAGGGTACCTGTGAGTCGGAATGGACTCCATGGCAGCATATTTGATTTTTGGTATTTTGGCATTTATAGTACAAGGATTCAGACATCAATATTTGTTTTGGGGTAGATACTTTCAATCTGTAACAATGACACAAATAATGAGCTCACACCAGAGTTGTTGTTGTTGTTAAGTGCTGTCGAGTCACCTGCAACTCATAGTGACCCTATGTACAACAGCCTTGTACACTGCTCTTTCCTATACCAATATTAATATCTCTGACACATCTACCCCCATTGCACCAGTCCTTGAATCAATCCATCTCATCAAGGGTCTTACTCTCCTGAGCTGTCCCTCCACCCTCTCAAGCATGACGTCTCTCTCCAAGGACTGGTCCCTTCTTGTAATATGTCCAAAGTGTGTCAGACAAAACTTCAGAAATCTTGCCTTCAAGGAACAGCCTGGTCTCACCCTCTCTAAGACAAGTCTGTTTGTTCTTTTAGCAGTCTATGTTCTATTCAATACTCTTCTCCAGCACCACAGCTCAAAGGCATCAATTCTCCTTCTATCATCCCTAGTCATTATACAGCTTTCTGACAAATAGCAAGTAATTGTAAAGACTGTGGCCTGGATCAGGTGCACCTTAGTCTGTAGACTGACATCGTTGCTCTTCAGTACTTTGGAGGGTTCTCTGACAGCAGACTTTCCCAATGCAATTTGTCTTTTAATTTCCTGGATGCTGGTACGGGGACTGTTGATTGTCGAGCCAAGCAAACTAAAGCTGTTAACAATCTCAATCTCTTCATCTATCACGATGCTGTCATTCGGCCCAGTGGTGAAAATCTTTGTTTTCTTGATGTTGAGCTTCAATCCATATTGAAAGCTGCAGTCCTTGACATTCTGCAGCAAATGCTTCAGGTTCTCTTCAGTTTCAGCAAGTGGGGTTGTATCATCTGTAAGTGCAGACTGTTGATGAGTCTTCCTCAAATCCTGATGCCACGTTTCTCCTCATAGAGCGCAACCTCCAGGATAATCTTTTCTTAATATAGATTGAAAAGATACGGAGATAGGACACATACCTGGCGTACACCCTTCCCAATTTTGAACCATGCAGTCTTTCATTGCTCTGTTCTAACCACTGCCTCCTGGTCCAAGTATAGGCTTCACATAATCACAATCAAGTGTTCTGGGATTCCCATTCTTCTCAGAGTCAGCCACAGTTCACACCAGAGTAGTGAGAGAAAAATGAGGTGTGAGTGAGGGCCTTTAAACAGGAATTCATGCATGGAGAAGAGGCTTCATTAAGCCCTGAGGGAGACCAGCTGCTGAGGGTAAACATCACCAGGTGGCTCAGTCCCATTCCCTGCATTTAGGTCCTGCTTTTTCAAACTCTTAGGCTCTTTAAAAGGCAAATGACCTTTTTTTTTAGTTGATTTTTGTAAACTCAGCCAGCTTTTGTGGTAACTAACGTACCCTCTGAGCTTAGTCTGGCAGGGCTCCAGGATTCCTCTCCAGATGTCTAGCCCTCCAGAAGGTAACAGTGTGAATGTCTGGCACTTCTGAAAGCAAGAGTGTGGCCTTCCCTGTGTGAGTGTGTGGTGCTTTCTAAGAGATTCCTGCAATCAATTTGGCTACAAGTAGCTGCCAGGTACAGTAGTAGGGTCCAGAGGCCACCTGTTGGACTCTATTTCAGTAGTCACATAGCTCTGGCCGTATACTAAGAAGTCATCTGGCATTTTTCTGGCCTCTCATGCCAGCAGATAGACAAGGACATAGGACCTACTGGTACGTGTCTGTGAGGCAAGGATTTTGGACATGAGCAGTGTCTGAGACTAGAACTAGGTCTTCAAATTCACAGTCCATCTCCTGCTCCTGGTGCACAATTGTAGGCTGAGGCTGCTTCCTGGGCAGGTGGACGAGCAGGGTTCTCTGGGCCCAAGAACAGCCTGTAAGGCCAGGCTGGCCCTGGAGCTGCCAGATGAGCTGGGCCTCCAGTCCCTTGCTGGCTGATGAACTCCATGTCTCCCCACTAGCTGCAGCTCGCCACTGCGTTCACTCCTGCCCAGGAACTGCAACAGACTGAGTATAAATATTTAGAGTGACAAATAACAAGGCCTGGAACAAAGTGTGTGCTTCTGCCCAGAGGCCAAGTAAGCAGTGAAGCTGGGTGGGATGGTGGGGATTTGGAGTTGATCAGGAGGTCTCTTAGCTCTAGAAAGATTTGAGGTGATGAGTCTGCAGAGCTGAGAGGGCTGGAGATCTGTCTCTGGAATGGCATTGACCTAGATGGGCTTCAATAGCGCCTGTCTCACCTTAATGGACCTTCACAAAGTCAGGCTAACGACGAGAGATCATCAGACCCATGTGGTGGTGCTACAAGTGACGTGTATGTGTGTTGGAAAGGATATTTACTCCAAGTCCAGGCAAACTCTTCAGTTTCTTGTTATTGGAGGAAGGGGCTGAAGAGAGGAAGGCTTATTTAAGCAATTAGACTTGAACATACAAAAAAATGAGAAGAGGAAAGAATTCTTTCTCAGTGTCTAATATAGTTCCCGTTTGGCAGTCATGGAATATTCAGTACTCTTCTCCAACACCAGAGCTCAAAGGCATGTTAGAGATTATGAGGTTGGCACAGGACAGGACAGGGTTTCAGATCTCTTGTTCCCAGGCTCATGATGGGTTGTACTGTTGAGGCAGCTGAGCAAGTATGTTCAGAGCCCACTACACTTTCAAAGATGTGTACCTTCTTCTGCTGCACTTCTCTAACCCGCGGAAAAGTGCCAGGCAACAGAACGAACTACCCTAGACGACAGTCAGTGAAGAAGTATGGGGAGAGGAACTCATGGTTGTGTGTCCCCTTGACCTGTAGTCCTCATAGCTTTTATTTTAGGACTTTTACAAGTGGAAAAGCATGTTGTCTAGAGTCACAAGATAAAATGTTGCTTACTGTTTCTTATTTGCTGACTCAACCTGTCTACCAGACCTCATCCACATCAGGATTTTGAGATTAGCAAGAGAATGTTCCCTCTGCCAGACACATACATAATAAGTTAGAATACTGCCGTTTACTCATTCCTTCATATCTTTGCTCTGTTAACAGTTCCACATTTTCTTAGGAATGTTTTCCTAGTTTTTTCACAATGTGCACTTAACAGAGTTTTCTTTTTAACAGAATTTTCTCTGATTACATTCTCTCGATCCAAATAACCATAGATCTAGTTAGCTCAACCACTATATCCTTCTCCTCAAAAAGGAAAAAGAAAAATGGCTCTAAAAAATATTAATGGAGAAATTGAACATGAACTATATATTGAATAGTATTATTGAACCAATGTCAAATATCTTGGACATAATAGGGGTTGTGTTTGTTCTTAGGAGCACATGCTGAAGTATTTAGGGATCAAATGTCCAGATGTCTACATCTTTTGAGGGGTTTCTTAAAAGTAAATGAAAAAGAAATTAAGAGAATTAATGGGTCAAAACCTTAATAATTGGTCAACCTTAGCTGTGGGTATGTGAGGGCTCATTGTTCTTCTGTGAATTTGAAATTTTTAAAAAGTATTTAAGCACACTCATATTTATTGCTGCTTTGTTCACAATAGCAAAGAGTTGGAAACAACCCAAATGCCCACCAACAAGTGAATGGATAGAGAAGCTGTGGTATATTCATACAATGAATATTGTGCTGCATTGAGAAACAAATAACTCATTAAATATTATATAAAATGGGTGACTCTGGAGGACATTATGTTGAGTGTAATACCTCAGTCACAAAAGGACAAATACTGCATAGTGCCACTGTTGTAAAATGGTACTGACATCAGGGTTGGGGGAACCTAAGAAAAGAGGGGATAAATAATATATGCTGCATAGAAACAGATGGGGAGAGAACTGTTTAAAAGAAATATATGATTAGGTAGTATTTTCATGACACAATTCCAGAAAAAGAAATGCATACTAAAGTGTACTATGAACTTGGAGTTGGGTGGATTGTATAACAATGAAAGAAGTTTTTGTGGGTTTTTTTTTTTCCCAAAAAGAAAAGTGAACTGGGGAGAGGGGTGGGCAGGAAGGAAAACATGCAACAATGAATGAATGAGAAAAAAATTAAATAGGAAGAATATACTGTAAAAAAATATATGTTGCTGGCCTAGTGGCACAAAGCTGCACTGCAATCCCAGAGGTAAGTGGTTCAAATCCACCAGCTTCTCTGGTGGAGAAAGACGGGGAATCTCCTCCTGTACCTGTCAGATCCTATTTGATGGTACACACACAGGGAGCTCTGGTGGCCTAATGGCAAGAAGCTGCACTGCAATCCCAGAGATACGAGGTTCGTATCCACCAGATGCTCTGCTGGAGAAGGAGGGGCCATCTCCTCCTTTACCAGTCAGATCCAATTTGATGGTACACTCACACACAAACAAAATAATAAAATTTTAAAAAAATTGATGGTACACACACACAAAATTTTAAATACATATATATATATATATATATATATATATATAGCATTAAAAATACTTTAGGAGGAATGAGTTACAAATGCATGACAACATGAAGAATTAACATACTGGATGGGAAAAATACAGATACAAAAAAAACCACTCTTTGACTTTGTGTCTTTAAAATTAAATCTGGAATGCTGTCAGAACTATTTAATTAGAAGGGCAAGGTTGAGGAAGAGATTGGGAAGAAAGTGAATTCATTATCTGTGTTTTTGTACAGATTTTGGCTTTGCAGTTGTGTGCATTATTCAATACTGGACAATTGTATACATAATATTTTCATTTCATGGTATAAAAATGTTATGTCTAAAGGAAAAACATAACAAGGGAGAAGATTGTGCAGGGGCAAATATGGTAGGTTGTCCTGGATTTCTGACTCTTTGAAATTATCCTCAGGATCTTGCCTAGTTCATTCTCTGGGCACGTTTTTAATGCTTCACTTTGAAGTTTCAAGGAAAGTACATTTCTACACAGATTTTCAATATTCCCAGCCTCAGAATGGGTTCTGTGCACCCAGTACAGAGCCATGGATCCGATGGCACTGCTTTGCTGGTGACTTGGTTTTGTGGGAAGATGACCCTACGTGAGCTTCCAAGATGGCCCCAACTTTGAGTTTATCCCACTTGAATTTAAAAACCATCTCGGGAACAGATTTGAGGCCTGGAACATTAATGAATGAAGACCAGAGAAGCTGTGGGAGGATATTAAGAATATCATCCTCCATGAAGAATGCAAAAGGTTATTACCAAGAAAAAGGAGGAAGAAAAGACAAATGCATGTCAGAAGAGACTATGAATGTTGCACTGGAGTGCCCAGAGCCAAAGCAAAGGGAAGAAATCAGAAAGTTAAGGAGCTGAACAAAAGATTTCAAAGGGCAGCTTGAAAAGATGAAGCAAAATATTATAATGAAATGTGCAAAGAGCTGGAGCCAGAAAATCAAAAGGGACACATTCACTTGGCATTTCTTAAGCTGAAGGAACTGAGGAACAAATTCAAGCACCAAGGACAATACCCTAGGATGCTACGGGGAGAATATTGAAGATGGGAGGAGTACATAGAGTCACTATGCCAGAAAGAATTCGCTGACACAGAAGACTATCATGAACCAATTTATGATCAAGAGCCTGTAGTGATGAAGGAGGAGCTTCAATCTGCTCTGAAGGAATTAGGCAAAAACAGGTCCCAGGAATTGGTGGGGTATCAATTGACTTATTTCAACAAACATGCAGCCCTGGATGTGCTAACAAGGCTGTACCAAGAAATGAGGAGGACAACTACCTGGACAACTGAGTGGAAGAAATGCATATTTATACCTATTCAAAAAAAAGGTAATCCAACAGAGTGTGCAAATTATTGAACAGTACCACTAATATCACACATCAGCTACATCCTACTGAAGATCATCCAAAAACAACTGGAACAGTTGAAGTTAATTGTTGTTTTTCTTGTTGTGTGTACCATCAAGTGAAAACTGACCCCTCACTGACCCTCCAGCAGGTTTTCAGAGACAGTTAATCACACAGGAGGAGATTGCTCATCTTTCTCCTGAGAGCAGCTGGTGGGCTTGAACCAGGTACCTTCAGGGTTGCAGTACAGCTTCTTGCCAATAGCTAATTCAGAAAATGACGACAGCCCTTCAGAGGACCAGAGATGCCTCTTTGCAGGGATGGCCCACCTGCCTGGTGAACCACAGGTTGCCCCTCTCCCCACAAACCTCATCTTTCTCCTCAGCTTTCATTCACAGCACCCCAGGGAGTGCCTGAGAAATACTGTCTTTTCTTATTCTGATCCCGTAATTGTTGTAAAGACTTTAACATTTTCCAAGATTTTCAGCCAGTGCCATAACCTCTTTCCTCCACCTGACTCCACAAGGAGATTTTTCCTTCCCCCCACTCAGGAGCTCACAGTACCTTGTTGTTGTTATGTGCCATGAAGTTGCCTGAGACCAAATCTCTCCTTGGAGGCTAGGATTTTGAAGCTCTGCCTCATTTATATTGGCCAGGAGATATTGGTCCTTGGAGAAGGACATCATGCTCGGAATGGTGGACGGACAGAGCAGGAGAGGGAGACCCCGGATGAGATGGATTGATACAGTAATTGGGGCAATGGAGGTTGGTATGTTAGCATTAGTGAGACTGGCTCAGGATAGGGAAGGTTTCAAAGCTGCTGTACACAGTGTCACTATACATGGCAGTGATTCAATGGCATATAACAACAGTAACATACTAAGACAAGTTTGGAACTAGGAGTGGCATCCACTTCCTAAATATCATGTCTCCAGAAACTCTATGAACTTTGATAAATGTCAATAGTTGTAGAGGGGCTTCAGGCCTTTTGTCCACAAGGTCGCTACAAGTCATGCTCGACTCGAAGGCAATCAACAACCACCACTCTCAATCGCTCTCAACCCTACCCTATCCTGAAATTATTAACAATCTCACTCTCTTCTCCATCTGTCATTGTCCTGCCAATTGGCCCAGTCGTGAGAATCTTCATTTTCTTGATGTTGATCTTCAGTCCATATTGGAGATTAAAGTCCTTGACCTGCAGCAAGTGCTTTAGGTCCTCCTCAGTTACAGCAAGCAAGGCTGTGTCATCTGCATAACACAGGTTGTTGATGAGTCTTCCTCTAATTCTGATGCCACATTCCTCCTCATAGAGTCTAGCCTCAAATAATTTGTTCCACATATAGGTTGAAAAGGTATGAAGAAAAGAAACATCTCTGGCTCATTCTTTTCTTGATTTTGAACCAGGCGGTTTTTTCTTGCTCTGATTGATAACTGCTTCATGGTCCAAGTACAGATTTCTCATGATAAAAATCAAGTGTTCTGGGATTCCCACTTTTCTCAAGGTTATCCACAATTTGCTGTGATCCATACAGTCAAATGCCTTTATAGTCAGTGAAACACAGACAGACATTTCCCTGATATTCTTGGCTTTCAACCAAGGTCCTTCTGACATTGGCTCTGATGTTCCTAGTATCACAACCTCTACTAAACCCAGCTTGTAGTTCTGGTAGTTTTCTATCAATGCATTGTTCAGTTGGGGTTTTTTTTTTTTATAATCTTCAGCAGGATTGCTTGCATGTAACATTAAGGATATAGTTCAATAATTTCCACACTTTTGGGATCACCTTTTTAAAAAATGGGAATAAATAAGGATGTATTTTAGTCAGTTGACCAGGTAGTTTTCCTCCAGATTTATTGGTACAACCTAGTGATCACATCCAGGGCTGCATCTGTTTGTTCAAATGTGTCAGCTGGTATTCCTGGGGCCTTGTTTTTTATTAATTCCTTTGAAACAGCCTGAACTTCTTCCTTCATCACCGTTATTTCTTGATAACAAGTTGTTTAATGAAATTCTTTTTTGTCAGCCACTTTTTTCTGGTATACTAAGTGTATTCTTTCCATCTTCTATTTTTTTGTTATATTACTTTTTTTATTAGTTTTAATGAACATCTACAAAGATTTTGGATTTCCATTCATTCATTGTTACACTTTTCTCCCTGCCCACCTCTGCCCCCAAGTTCGCTCTTCTCTTTGAAAAGTAAAAGAAAAATTCCTTCATTGTTATACAATCCTCCCGCCCCGGGTATACTCCACTATGCAACCTTTATTCCAGACTCTTGTGATAACCATAATATTCTATTTCCATCTTCTTTTGATGCATCCTGGATCATTCAATATTCTCCCCGTAGCATCCTTAGGGATTGTCACTTGGTGCTTGAATTTGTTCTTCAGTTCCTCCAGCTTAAGAAATGCCAAGTGAATGTGTCCCTTTTGATTTTCTGACTCCAGCTCTTTGCACATTTCAATATAATATTTTGCTTCATCTTTTCAAGCTGCCCTTTAAAATCATCTGTTCAGCTCCTTAACTTTCTGATTTCTTCCCTTTGCTTTGGCTCTGGGCACTCCAGTGCAATATTCAGAGTCTCTTTTGACATGCACCTGTCTTTTCTTCCTCCTTTTTCTTGGTAATAACCTTTTGCATTCTTCATGGAGGATGATATTATTTTTTTCATTTTTTTAAATAATTTTAATAAACATTTACAGAGATTTTGGATTTCCGTTCATTCATTGCTGCACTTCCCTGTCCGCCAAACTCTCCCCACCCCCCCCCCCCCCATTTCACTCCTCTCTTTGAAAAGTAAAAGAAAAACTCCCTCTCTGGTACACAATCCCCCCCCCCCACAACCCTCCCACCGCCCCAAGCACATTCCACTATGCAACCTTAATTGTGGACTCTTGTGATAACCATAATACCCTATCATACATCGCTTTTAAATTATTCTCTCCCTCATCTGTTTCACTGCAGTATAAACAATTCATCCATTTTTTTCTCAGTCATACCCCAATCCTGAGATATCCTCCCACAGCTCGTCTGGTTCAAGGCCTCAACCCTGTTCCTGAGATGGTTTTTAAATACAGATGGGAATGACTCAAGATCAACTTTTCGTTCTTGTGGATTTGTTCTTAGTCTCTTTAGCTTCAGTTTGAGTTTGCATATGAGTAGTTAATGGTCTGTTCCACAAACATCACCAAGCCCAGTTTTCACAGATGATATTGAACTTCTCCAAATAGTCTTTCTTTCAATCTGACTGCTGTGTAGACCATCATGTGAGATCCATGTGAACAGTTGTCATTTCTGTTTCTTAGGCAAGGTATTTGCAATGAATAAATCATTAATTATACAACATTCTGTCATTTTACCTCCATCTTCATTTCTCTCATCAAGTCCATGTTTTATAACCACTGATTCTTCTTCTTATTCCTAACTTTTGCATTCCAGTCGTTATTATCATTATTATTAATGCATCTTGGTTGCATGTTCTATCAATTTCTGACTGCAAAAATTAGTAGAAATGATCTATTTCCTCCTCTTTTACACTGGTTGTTGGTACGTATTTTGAATGATAGTGGTATTAGCAAGTCTTCCTTGTACAAAAACCCTATGTATGACAGAGATCAGTATCCTAACATCCTAAAAACAGTTTTGGATCTGAAATGTCCCTGGCTCTCAGCGTTCAAAAATTATTGTCAACATATACCAGCAAACTTCAGCCTATCATCTGAGGATAATCTTTCCTCCCACAGTCTTTTTGTGGTAGATGCAGTAACCCCTCCCCTTGACATCAAAGGAAAAGTTATGTAAATATTTTCATTACAAAAATGATACAAGCACATTTTAGGAAATGCATAATTACAGTTTTGGTTTTCTTGTGTACAGTGTTCAAAGGCAAAGGCATTATAAATATCTTGCAAAAAAATGAATTGTGGAAGTAATTTATTTTGTTGTAGTCAATGCTTTGAAATTAATGTATTGTCAAACTTGAAAATCTACAACTTTATCTTTTTTATATTAGTTTATTTACAAAATTTGAATACATTGTTTTCAAAATCAGATTCTTTCCATTTCCCTCACCCGCCCCCACTTATCAAATTGTACAACCCCGCGATTAATCCCCCCTCCCCCTGCACATCCTCATCCCTCTGCTTCCACCCTCTCCCACCCCTCTTGGACCCTTATACTCATTCTACAATAATGGTTTTATACAATATTTATCCTTGTGGGACTTTATCTTTGAGTGATAACAATCTTTGTCGTACTCTTCTTGTCTGACCAGCAAAAATGGCCACCAGGCGGGGAAGGGGGAAAGAAAATGAGACACCTGTGCTCACGTTGGATTTCTGCTCTCTGCTTTGATGTGCAATTTCTGTGAAGATGCTCATATACAGAGAAGCACCCAGTCTCCCCTATATTAACAGCTCACCTTTTCATGACGTCTTTGTCTCAGCTAACACAGCAGTGGAGAATCCTGGTGGTAAAGAAGTAGGTTATGCAATAGATAGTGGTGGGCTGCTAACTAAAGACTTACCGTTCTAATCTATCTGTTACTCTGAGAAAGATGAGGTGTCTCTATTCATGAAGAATTACAACCTCCGTCTCCTCCCATTAAGAACTGCAGCCTCCATCAAGATGAGCCTCTACATCTTGTGGTTCCTAACCTTTATACTATAATAGACAAAGTGCTAGTCAATAAACCTTTTATTTTAAGAACTACCTTCCCTCCGTAACTTGATTTTTGCCACTGTTAGAACCTTTGCTTGGAATTTTATTGCTTTTAATTTTTGACTCATGTACTTTTAACTTGTTAGTTAAATTTGTGTCTTCTA
>NW_006399781.1:18314185-18320998 GCF_000299155.1 Elephantulus edwardii
TGACAAGCACTGTGGCAATGGGACAATTAAAACAGATTTCAAGGAAAAAAAAAAAAAAGAGGAACGAATTGGGGGGTGTGGAGAGAAAAATAGTGCAACAACAAATAAATGGAAATCCAAAATCTCTGTAAATGTTCATTAAAATTAATAAATTTTTAAAAAAAGATGATAGAGTGTTATCATGAGTGGGAATCTACTTGACAGTAGTAAATTCTGTTTGGGTTTTTGGTATTACCAATGATGATATGTTGTTATTAACTCTTGTCAACAATTTCATCAGAAAACCTTCATTTTTTCTGACGCCCTTTTCCTCTTTCAGAATCCCACTGCGTCTCACAGGGAGAACCATTGCCCCTCTCCCCATATCACTGCCTGCTCTCTGACTGTATCCATATCTCCCTAATGGGGTAAGTGGAGGCATTTGCAGTGCTGGTGCCTGGATACTCTCAGTGGATGGAAGAAGGGAAAAAAAGAAGCCCTGAATCATAAAAAATAAAGAGATCAATAAATAACCTCAAGTTCTGCTAAAATACACTAGTAGCCCAGGAGAGTCTCAGTGTGTTGGTGAGGGGTATGCTGTCTTCCTTGCTGGAAGGAAGGTGAAGAGTAATTCTCGTCAGGAGGAAACATTCTCAGACAAGTATTAATAAAAGCAAACTCCGTGGAACCATAAGGGCTGCAGCACAGCTAATGTAAGCGAGAAAGCAGTGCCGTGAATATTATACAACCTATAAAGAGGGTTTTAAGAGAAGTTGTTAAGGACATATGAAAATGCTCTTATGGTAAAACTATGACATCCAGGATTCAAAATTGTGTTTGCAGCATAAGCTGAAGTCTGTAATAAGAGGAAAACAATCCCAGAAAACAAGGCTGGTACCATGAGATGGGACGAGGAAGGAGTGGTCAGTGCCTTTTATTTTATATACTTCTGAATTCTGAATTTCCCCCTGATGATCAAACATGTATTCACAAAACTAAAACACAAACTCATTACCATCACATCAGAACCAACTCACCCTAGCTGAGCCTTCCACAGGTTTCCTGAGACTAAATGGCAAGAGAGACCATCACTCATTTTTTCCTGTGGAACTACAATCCCCTGTGGACAATGCCACCAGAACTCTCTGGATCGTGTGTTGTGTTGTTGTTGATTGCCCTTGAGTTGTGTATTATTATTTTTTAAATAAACAATTTTAGAGCCATCTCAGATTTACAGAAAATCTTCAAGAACAGTACAGAGATTCCCCATATACCTTATATCTATCTACTTTCCCTGTTATCATCTCAATATTAATAGGATTTATTTGCCACAATTAATATAGCAATGTTTATGATTATGTTTATTATTATTATTATTATCCATTCTATACAAGGAGCCCTGGCAGCACCAGGTGAAACACTCAGCTGCTAGTCAAAAGGTTGGTGGTTCAAACCATGCTGCACCTTAGTAGGATGAAGGCCTGGCCAGCTATTCCCACAAAAAGTGGGAAACTCTAGGGGACAGGTCTACCCTTTCATATAAATGACTGAAAATTGAAACTCAGAATTGTTATATACCTTCAAACGAATCTACTCATAGCTGATATTCCAGCAGGCTCTCAGAAGTTGTAAATTACGCAGGAGATTTCCCATCTCTCTACCTCAAAACAGCTAGTGGATTAGAACCACGAGCCTTTGAGTTGACAGCACAACTTCTTACCCTCTAGGTCAGCAGTCCATTTCTTTTTTTTTTTTTTTTAAATTAACCTAGAGTCTTTATTGCTGTTCCAGGAATGTATGCAGGGCACCTCCCAGATGTCATCCAGTTGTCATGGTTCCTTATGTCCCTCTAGATGGTCACATGAAACTGTCCTTTTTTCTGAGACCCTCAGCAGTTTTGAAGGGTCCTCATCAAGTGTTTTGGAGATGTCTTTCAGTTTGAGTTTACCTTATGTGTTCCTCGTGATTTGCCTCAGGTTATGAATTTTAGGAAAACGACTACAGGCCTGTGTGCCATTCTCATCACAGCATTTCAAGGGACATGTGATTTTTTTTTATTGGAAAAAAAAGACACCCAGAAAAAGCTTTTAAAGTAAAGGTAAAAGCCAGACACTAACAGGGCTTGACCCTAAGTGGAGGAGGGTAATGAGAGTTTTCTTACCATTTAAAAAAAATCATTTTCTATTAAAAGGTATAAAACATAGTTTGTAAGTAGAAAACCAATTGATTTTGTTTAAATCCCACTGTAAATGCTCAGGAGGGACTTCAGCATGTGGGTCTGGGTGTGGGGAGGGAGGAGGATGTGTCAGATTGATGGGGAACACTCCTGGGCCTGGCTGGTGCTGGGAGTAGTCAGGATTACTAATGGCAGGAGACAGCGGAGCAGCAACAAAAGGAAAGTGAGGACCAGACTGGGAAGAAAACTCTAATGAGAACACCAAGCTGCATTCCAGTCGAAAGGGTAACCCAAAAATGTAAGCAAGCCTGGAGCTGAGATTAGCTATGGCCAAATAAGTCGTGTGTGACTCAGAGGGTGCAGCCAGCTGGATGGACGCGGGGCACCTCTGCAGCTCAGCTCTGAGTCCTGCAACATCTCGCTTTGTGTAAACACTGATCCTTCAGGGAAGACAGAGAGGAGCCTCTCTCTAGTTCCACCCTGACAATTAGGAGGTGTATTGATTTTAAAGGAGCTGTTTCTAATCAGGGCTTACTAGCGTTCTAATAAGGCTATTTTAAGATTTGAGTGCAGACAATAGTAAAAGTCAGTCTGGCCAAAAGTGGAATTTACATGGTAGTGGGTGCTGGCACTTAGTCTAGGATTAAATCCCACCCGCTGAGAAGATTTGTATTTGAATGGACTTTTAGACTCACCTTGCTTGGACTTTTGATTGAAAAGATGCACATTTAAAAGAAAAGCAGGTAGAAAGAGAGAGAAGGCAGATGGGGACTTTTTAAAGTCTTGACTTTTTAAAACGGGAGTGACTTGTTTAGCTTCAGAGGAAGAGTAAAACTGGTGCCCACCAGAGCCCACTTCCAGGACTTGAAGTTAAAGGGAGCTGGCAAATACTTATAGATACACAAGCTCACTAGTAGGTGCTGTACATCACCTGGATCCACTTGAGCGGAAGTAGGAAGCATGCAGTGATGAAGAGACAGGCTAAACTTGGATATGTTCCTTCAGCATTGTCCACCTACCATGCATAGGTGTATAAATAAGGAAAAAAATAAGATTGCTGACTTGAGGGGAAAGGCATCACGAGGACCCCTGAATTGTTGATTTGGCCCCACGTGGGGGCTAAAGATGGCATGAAGGGACCAGCCAGTCCAGAATGAAAGGAGAAGGATGGACTCGCAAGTTTGCAGCTTATGCCCATTTGCACCTATCCACTGATGGCTGGGTTTCAGTTCATCAGAACCAAACCTGATGAAGAGAAGATGATCCATGCTGTGAGCTAGTATTGATAGCTATTTTCTACTGGCTTGCTCGGGACTGGACTTAGCTAGTGGATTCAGGTACTCACAGATTCCAAACTGAGCAGAAGATTCTTTGGCAAAGGGACAGGACTTGCTATCCCATAGTACTTGTTAGATAGGGATGAGCAAATCAGAAATTGGCCATCTAAAATGGAACTCTTAAGACATAGGGCATGAAGCAGCTGATTTACATACTTTTTAAAAAGATGATTATAAGGGGAAAGTTAATTCTTCAAATATGAAGTTAATGACTACAAAAGCCAAGGTGTGGCCTGTAGTGTCAAAGGTTCATTGTTCAGAATGGCCTTTTGAATCATTGAGTTTGGCTTTGCCACATAGACCGGTGGAGATAAGAGAATGGGGTATATTAGTCTATTCACAGGGCAATGGGCTGAGGTGCCTGTGAGCACATTTTGGAAGCTCTCTGGACTGAGAAATTGTGTACAGCTGCCAACCTGAATCACAGCCTTTTGACTTCCCAAATAAACACCGTAATCATGAAAAAGAAAAAAGAGGTCAGACTGTGGGTCAAAACATTTCTAATTACTTTGGAAGATATATTGAAACCAAGATTATAGGTCACATATGAGTCCAAGATGCTGGTCTAGAAGTATATTCTAGGAGGAAAAAGGAAGCCTTCCCCTAGGGACCTCAGGTGGAAGAATCACCAAGTTGTGCTGCTAACCCAAAGGCTTTGTGTCTCTGGGGGTTCTAATCCATGAGCCGCTTTGAGGGGGGAAATGGGCATTCCCTTCTTACTGTGGCTTAACAGCTTTGAAAATCCAAGAGAGGGTGACTGAGAGTCAGTTCTGCCTCAATGGCAATGAATTTGAGGTTTTTTTAAATTTGCCTTTAGTCTGTCCCAGTCCATGGTCCAGCATATAATAGGACAAATTCTATAACTTCTACGGGAAGCAATCTCTTCTTAATCATTGGCAAACTTCTACTCATTCTTCAAGACCCAAATCACATGTTCTGTGAAGTCTTCTATAACCATCTCATTCTTTTAGACATCATAGCAGACTCTGGTTTTGCTATGGGATTTTAATTACTGCATGTATCACATTGTTTTAAAATCATTAGTTTCTGTTTCTGCTCCCCTAGCAGACTCGTGGGTCTCACAGGGCTGAGACTGCAACTGCTGGGAGCACAGGTATGCTGTAATCTCTCCCGCTGTCTCCCCGGCTACTAAAGGACCTGTTGTTGTTATGTGCTGTTGAGTCACTTGCTACATATAGCGACCCTATGTACAACAGCCCTAAACCCTGCTCTATCGTGTGCCAACCTTACTATCTCTGACACACCTACCGTCATTGCCCTATTCACTGAGTCAATTCATCTCATTGAGAGTCTTCCTCTCCTGTTCTGTTCCTCCACCCTCCCAAGCATGGCGTTCCTCTCCAAGAACTGGTCCCACTTTGTAACATGTCCAGAGTATGTCAGACGAAGCTTCAGAATCCTTATCTCCAAGGAGCAGACTGGTTTCACCCTCTCCAGGATGAACCTGTTTGTTCTAGCAGTCCATGGTATATTCAATCCCTTTCTCCAGCACAACAGCTCAAAGACATCAATTCCCCTTCTATTACACCTAGTCACTGTCCAGATTTCTTATGCATAGCAAATAACTGCAAAGACCATGGCCTGGATCAGGTGCACCTTAGTCTCCAGAGTGACATCGTTGCTCTTCTGCAGAGTTCCCTGACAGCAGCTTTTCCCAGTGCAATTCATCTTTTGATTTCCTGGCTGCTGGTACCAAAAAAGCTGATTGTGGAGCCAAGCAAACTGAACACAAAACAATGTGCCATAAGAAGAACAGTTGATTGTTCTCTGAAGAAGTGCACAACTCTATTAAGATAGTTCGGTGAGGTAAATGGGGAAGGGTTGCTTCTGACTCCAGTAAATCTAGAATATATATCAGAAGATAATTAAGCACATAACAGGAGCAATGGATAACAATGGATTACTCAAAAAGGCCAATTTTTATTACCCCGTAAGACTTTCTGATGGTATAGTGCATAACGTGTCAGGCTGCTAAGGAAAAAGCCAGCAGTACCAACTGTTGCTCAACAGAAAGACGGGCAGTCTTCCCTGGTAATGATTTATAGTCTCAGAAATCCCCATTAGAAACCCCATTGTGGTAATCCATAGAGTTGAAATGAACTCATAGCTGAGACTCCTGCAGGTTTTCAGAAGCTGAAAAAGCTCACATGGGAGGGGACTGATTATATATATCTTTTCCCCGATAAATTGCATGGGAAGAAATTGCCTTTTTCCCAAGGGGCTGCTGGTGGATTTGAACCAGCCACCTTTAGATCAGCAGGGCAACTCCCTACAGGCTAGGCCACCTAGCCTAGCATGAAACCCCATGGAGAGGCATTATGAGTTAGACTCAACTTGACAGCAATGGGTTTGGTAAGAATTTCGTGCTGCAGTGGTTAAAAAATTCAACTGCTATCCATCTTGGAGAGGATTAAACCAAGCTGCTCCTTGGAGGCAAGGATTCTGGGGCTTCGTCTGACATACTTTGGACATGTTGCCAGGAGGGACGGGTCCTTGGAGAGGGACATCATGCTTGGGAGGGTGGAGGGACAGCGCAGGAGGGGAAGACCCTCTATGAGATGGATTGATTCGGTGACTGGGGTAATCGGGATGGGTGTGTCAGAGGCGGTGCGGTTGGCGCAGGATAGAGCAGGGTTTAGAGCTGTTGTGCATAGGGTCGCTATGAGTCGGAAACGACTCGATGGCACATAACAACAACAACCAAAAGGTCAGATGTTTGATCTTACCCACTACTACTCTTTAGGAGAAAGATGTGGCCATCTCTTTCTGAATGTGGCTTTGGGATCCCTGGGTCACTTGTACCCTGCCCTATAGTGTCCCCAAGCAAGCCAACTCAACAACAGTGGGTGGGTTTTATTACTCCTTCCTTCTTGATCTCCATGAATGCTGTTTGACTCATAGAAAGAACGGTCCTGTTAGAATATTAAACCCAAGACGAGAGGCGACTGGCATTTCATGGTGTGAAACAGAGCATGTTTGGATACAATCCTACCGTCCTTTTGGGATGGGAGCCCAGCTTCAGGAAATCTTAGCTGATGGCTGTCAGCCAATAGGATGTTAGCTGTCCTACTCACCCCTGTCGTGTTTACTCTCTGAGTAATAAAAGCCTGCTGACCACACCAGTAGAACTGAGTTTGGTCTGTGCTCTGCTCCAGACAGCCTTCACCAAGAACTTGTGAATACAGCACAAAGCAACAACAGATTTGAATTTTGGTATTTTTTTCTCTTCTTCATAGTAACTCTGTTACCAGAGCACAGGTACTGTTGCTAAGTGCTGTGGCTTCGTGTGTGTGTGTGTGT
>NW_006399781.1:18322218-18336474 GCF_000299155.1 Elephantulus edwardii
AGGTGTGTCAGAGACAATAAGATTGGCACAGGATAGAGCAGAGTTTAGAGCTATTGTACATAGAGTCGCTATGAGTCCCAGGCGACTCGGGAAATAACAACAACAATGGAAAACAAACCACAGACAGCTAAGGACTGGTGAGATGATAAGAGGAAAATAAGCTGAACTTCACTGCACTCAGTTTACCAGAATGGAATTTAACAACAATCTTCCAAAGAAAGAATGCTAGAGTTGGACTCATGAGAAGTATACTACCTTCCTGTGTTCTGCACTGTGTTAGGTGTTTTACAGCTTCCTGTGGGATGTGTCTGAGTCAGTAAGACCTGCTCAGGGAAGAGCAGGCTTCAGGGTAGGGCTGCTGTACATAGGGTCGCTATGAGTCCTGGGTGACTCAAGGGCACATAACAACAATGAGATTGGTAGCAATTTTCTTTTTTCACAAAGTAACACAGCTGGTGCATGGACAGAATTGGGATGCACCTGGAGTGTGTGCCTGTAACTGGGATGTGACACAGGTATGTGGACCTGGAACAAGCAGAACTGTGGCTGAGTTCCTAAGTGTTTGTTTAGGTGGTTTCACACACTTTTTTGTTTTGCTTTCCTTGGGTTTTGGATTTTTCTGGTTTTCAACCTTTTTTAAATTGCGATTTTGATGAAAGTTTGCAGAAAGGTTGGAGTTTTAAAAATGTCTTTTAAAATGAAGTTCTATTTTTATTTCTCATTTCCAGTCCCCTCTACTTTTTGTTTTTAGAAACAAAGCAAAACCTATAAACACCTAGGCCCAGATTTCCACCCCTCCCCCCAAACCATTCAACAGTTCTTTGGTGGTATTGGAGTAACTAACATGACTGACATGCTAATTAGTGCACTTTATAAGATATTCATTAAAGTCAAGGCAAAAATCAAGTCATTGCCATTGAGTTGGAACCAACTCTTAGCTGTCCTTCCACGGGGTTTTCTGAGATTGTAAATCAGCTGGGAGAAAGTTGTTCATCCGGGAATCAAACACCCAGAAAGGTGTGGCCTTCGAGCTCGAAATTCCCTGTGCACTAAAGCCAGTAGAGATCCCAGTTCTTGAAAGAGTTGGACCAAAGATCATAATTTAAAAGTGCAGAAGCTCATTTGAAAGAAAAGTCAAAGGTTAAGCCATGTCTTTCTGAAATGCTCTTTAGTAAAAAGAAAATATAAATCAATAAAAATTCCATGAAGTTATATAGCATTCTTTCTAAATACGCAAAGAACTTAATCATATGAGAAATAGAGTGCAAATTTTGAGAGTACTATGCAAAAATAAACCGAGGTAATTTTAGTATACATGTGAGAACAGAATAATAAATATTTTGTAGCTTCACTTCAGTGGCAAAAACAAACAAACAAACAAAAAACCACGCACACACAAAAACAAAAAACCACAAAAACACCCAAATGTCCTCCACCCAAACAAATATAGAAATGGCATTGTATATTAAATATGTTGAAGGAGAAACACTGATAGCCATATAATCAGAATAAGTAATCATTCTTCCCCTTTCACTTCTAGGTCCCACCTGTCAATTTTAGGCATTACCAATTACATAAGATTTTCTATAAAAGGTATCCATAATTTGAAAATTCACAAAACTTGGCAGTTAGAACAAAAGTTTTTTAAATTCATACTTCAAACTAACCTGTTTCATCAAAAGGCAATTGTAAAAATACACATCATCACCTTGCCGTTCTGAACCAAAATAGTTGAGAATGAAACAAGCCTGGAGCTCTGGAGAGTGTGTAACTCCAAGGTAGATGCCTCTTAAATGAAGGGCATTTCAGCATTCGGCAGAGTTAGCTTTCTGTGGGTAGTATGTCTCCAATCTGCAGAGAACACATCCCGTATCCATGGTGACTGTTGGGCCTGGGAGAGCTCCATGCCCAGGTTGAGGACCTCTTCTGCGATTTCCTGGAGCAGCACATCCTTTTGTTTCTGGGGAGTAGTCAGCATCGTGCTGCTTTTTTGTCTTCCCTTTGGTGTATGTGGACACCCAGCCTCTCAGATTAGTACTAGAGTCTGTCCCGTGAGACCTAGGTTTTCTTCAGATTCATGATTTTCACATCTCGTCCTCTAACTTAACCGCAGGGGCCATTGCCTTGGTCACCTTGCTCATCGTCACCCTGTCTGGACTCACAGTCGCAGTGTTGACCAGCAGCACACTCATTCTCAAGGAAGTCACTGCCTGCAGCTCCAGGGAGGTGGCATTTTCAGGTGCTCTGGAAACGTCCAGCTTGCCTTTCTGAATGACCTTTTTAATCTTGGCCTTTCCAGCTTTTCCTTCTTAATTGCCCTCCTGTTCTTCGGCGGAGAAGATGAGACTGAACACGCGTTACTCCATGTTGGACATGGTCTGACAGATTTCATACAGTTGTAAAGGCTCTGTTATATTTCCAAGTCACATGTTAGGTGTGGTGGGGTTTTTCCCCTTTAGGAGGTTCAAGGATCCCATGACCCATCCTAACCCCATCTTCTCCAGTGCTTCCACCACGTATACAAAATATATTCTTCTGGGAGCTGTGAGAAATGTAAAGGATAATCAAAGTTGTTTCCTACCTTCTCAGAGTTTTGATCTTGGACATAAATAGAGGGTTATATAAGTACTAACCAAAGTCGTAAGCAAATTTCTTTGCTCTTTCCTTTTGGCTGCCAAAAATGGCATCAACTTAGTTCATTCTGCTGAATATCTCAAATTGAAAGAAAGCCTTGAATTCAAAAGCAAATGTATTGTATTTTAAGGGGCAGGGACAAGGTTTAAAGGGTGGGGTGAAGTTATTACTGTCAATGCCATATCTTTTATGACTGCAGTTATCTGTCCTTGCCCCGAGATAAGAAGACGAGAATAAATTTTAGAGTTGGTCATTGGGGAAGCTATTCCATTTTCTGATTTCTCTGGCCTGCCTTGGGATGGATGATCTTTCAGCTCCGTTCAACATCCTTGGCTAATGGTCTATGATGTACTAGCCGGTGAGAGAGGGCAGGTGGTGAAAGCTGCAAAGGGCACATCTCTGACCTGGAAGGATTTATCATCGTGAGAGAGGACTCGTCTGTGAATCTACAATGTCAGTGAGCTGTGGTCAGTGTAATGACAGCGGTCTGGAGAGAAGAGGTGTTAGTCCAGCCTGAGAGTGTGGTATGGTGCAAGTGTGTCCTGTGAACGTGTATGTGAGGCTCTGTCCACATGCCTGTGTGTCTGAATGTGGGAATGTGTGCGCCTGAATGTGTGTGTGATAAGTGTGAGCATGCACATGTGTGATGAGTGTGTGTGTGTGTGTGTGTGTGTGAATGTGAGTGTGTAAAGATCTGAGTGTATATGTATGAGTGGCTGTGTGTGTGATTATGTGTCTGTCTGCATGTATCTTTATGTGTATGTGTGTGCACTTAAGTATCCTAAGTAACCTAAGTTGTATGTCTGTGTCTTTGAATCTGTCTGCCTGCCTGTGTCTGAATGTGTACATGTGAACCTCTGAGATTCTGTGTGTATGTTTGTGTGTGAGAGTATGTTTGAGTGACTGTGTCTGTGTGTATCAGTATGTTACATGTGTATAAGTGTGCCTGAGTGTGTTCATGTACATGCTTATGTATCTGTATGTGTGGTATCTGTGTGTTCCATGTGTTTCAGGGTCTGTGTGTGTATCTTCCTCAAGGAGAGGATGCCTCACCTAAATCCTGAGAGGTGATCTAAGCAGAGAAGAGCACGGCCATGTGCACAGAGACAACGAATGACATGTAAAGACCCCTGGACTGGGATGTGAGGCAGGTAGGGATTGGAATCAAGAGGCCCATGGATGCCCACTAAAGAACTTAGAGGGTGCATCCTGTGATAGGATGTAATGGGAAAGCAGAGTCTAGCCTGCTGGAGTCTTCTCTCTGGCTGAGGCCTGGAGGCCCGACAGGGATGTGGGTGAGACTGGGACATGTCAGAGAGCAGACAGGCAGTCAAGGCCCTGGGATACTTGGGAGAGGGAAGCGATGGGGAGGAAGAGGCTCCACTCCAGCCTATTATCACGAAACACAACTCTCTGTGTAACTCACCCCCTCTCCTCCCTAGCTGGTATCTCCAAGAGCAGCTTGCCAGTCTCGCGGATGATTCAGCCAGCTGAAAGGCTCTCCTTAAACCACCGGGGAGAAGGAAGTCAGGGAAAGGTGAAGGCACCACTTCAGAGAGAGACCTTGGCAGAGCAGAGCATGTGGTCACCTCCCATTCCAGGTCTTATCTGATCACCACGCAGTTTCATTTACTCTCTGCAGTTTGTTATATCCCATTACTTGTCTATAGGCCTAATTGAGCTGTACAGCTGGACATGGGGGAGGGAATTAAGTTCCGCTCTTGGGGGTGGGTAGTGTCCTGCATTAACTCTGGGAGGTTTTACAGCACTGATTCTTCTTCTCTTTTAATGGAAACAAATATGGCCCTTCTCCTACTGCCTCCCCCCCCCACACTCTGGCTAGTCCATTGAAGATCCCAAGAAGAATCAAGGGGGAATTTCTGTTACCTTAGCCACAGACTCCCCCTCCCTCACCATGAGGTTTTCCTCACAAAGACTCATTCTTGACTCCCAGAAGTCAATCCAACAAATATTCACCAGATTCTATTCTCATTTACACGGTACCTATTGTAGGGAGAGGAGATAATAAAAACATAATAAAGCTCTTAGGAAAAGGATCTGTGATGTTTCACCTCTCATTTTGGTGACAGAAGCTCTCTGGTTGTTGGAATCTACCAGCAACCAGGAGAGAGAAAGATAGCGCAATCTTATCTCAGGTGATTTGTTGTTGTTGTTGTTGTTAAGTGCCCGTTGTAGGCAACTCATAGTGACCCTATGAACAAAAGACCTGAACGCTTGTATAACTTTCATCCTTTCTCCAGGTTCATAGGGTTTCAGGAGGCAAGCTATTTCAGAAGTAGATGCCACTCCTGCTTCCAAGCTTGTTTTAATCAGCGAGCTCCACCTAATATTGTCCACCATGGGTGTAACCATTAATTATCACATTTGACACATCAGTGTCCCAGTGTTTGGTTTCACAGCAACCACGTGATTTACAGCCTCGAAAATGCAATGAAGGGTCAGCTGTGAGTCTCTTACAGTAATGGTTATGTGGTGAAGTTAAAGCCAGCAGACATTTTAGAGAGCTTGTTTTGTCTTACATCAGCAAGAGACTGTAAGAGATATTCATCAACTAGACATGAGTAAGGCAACAAAATAGATTACTCCCAAGATCACAGACCAATAGAGGACAGGGAGAGCTGCTGACTGTATCCACGGAGTCAGGAGTGCCCACTCCTGGTGGTGTGTGTTGACAAAGAAAAGATCATTCCATGCTGAGGAGATAGGATAGCCTTTGAGTCCCGGTGAGTTCAAGGAGGGAGAACTAGTCCTCCTGGAGGTGTGAATGCTTAGGGAGGGGCTGGAGAAGTGATAAGGGAAAAATATCTTAAGGGCAGACTGTGAAAGCTCTGGAATGCTTTGGTCTTTGCTGTTACCTGTGGTGGAGTCAACTAACAACTCATAGTGACTCCATATACAGTGGAAAACAAGTATTTCCCAATCCAGTGTCATCCATATAGTTGACTAGGGAATTAGCATAGTGATCCATAAAAGTTTTGCTGCTGAGTTCTCAAGGATAATGACATTAGTTTATAGTGGAGTGGAGGAGATAGAAAATATTTTAAGGGTGAAGTGAAAAACTAGTTTTTATTTAGCACATGTTGAATAAAATGCTAAAAGTTTTCCAGAGGGCAACCAGAAGGTAATTTTGGATTTCAGGAGTCAGAATGGTGGGAAAACCAAGGTTTATTAAAAAATTAGCTTACAATATGTAGACAATATGATAGTGTACACAGAAAATACCAAGGACTCAACAAAAAAACTGTTAGAGTTAGTAGACCAATTTAGTAGAGAGGCAAAACAAAAGATCAATAAACAAAATTCAGTGGAATTCCTCTACAGTAACAAAGAAAACAGAGAAGGAAACTAAGAAAGCAATACCATTTATAATAGCTAATTACAAATTGAGATACCTAGGAATAAAGCCAACTAGAGATACAAAAGACCTTTACAAAGAAAACTACAGAACATTTCTGTAGGACACAATAAAAGACATAATAAAGAAATGGAAAAAATGTTTTCTGTTCATAAATAGAATGATTCAGTATAGTAAAAATTACAGTCTTACCAAAAGCAATCTACATCTTTAACAAAATCCTGATACTTATACCAAATTCATTTTTCAAGGATATTGAAAAAAAAAATTGTCAAATTTGTTTTTAGAGGAAAGAGATCCTGAATAAGCAAAGCACTTCTGAACAACAAAAATGAAGTGGGAGGCACTTCAAAAACCTACTACACAGCAGTAGTAACCAAAACAGGATGGTACTGTACAATGACAGGCACATAGACCAATGGAACAGAGTTCAGAACCCATAAATTAATCCATCTACCAATGGTCAGCTAATATTCGACAAGGAAACATAACCTTTGAAATGGGGAAACAACCTCTTCAACAAATGGTGCTCATAAAACTGGGCAACTACCTGCAGAAAGCTGAAACAGGATGCACACCTCCCATCACACACATAAATCAACTCAAAAAACAATTATGAGATATTATCTCACCCCAGTAAGAATAGCAAAATTTAGCAGAAGAGCAAACGTCAAATGCTGGCAAGTTGGTGGAGAAACTGCAACCCTTATTCACTATTGGTGGGAACGTAAAATGGTGCAGCCACTATGGAAGGCTGTATGGCGTTTTCTCAAAAAGTTGCAAATAGACATACCATTTGACCCAGCAATTCCACTACTGGGAATTTACCCTAAAGAAACCATCACTGCCACCCAAGCAGATATATGCACACCCATGTTTATTGCAACTTTGTTCACAATATCAGAGTTGGAAACAACCCATCAATAAACAAATGGATAGAGAAGCTGTGGTATATTCACACAATGGAATATTATGCTGCATTGAAAAACAAGGAACTCATGCAGTATTATTCAAAATGGGTGACCCTGGAGGACATTATGCTGAGTGAAGTATCTCAGTCACAAAAGGACAAATATTGCATAGGCTACTGTTGTAAAACGGGACTGACATCAGGGTTGAGGGAAGACAGAAACAGAGGGCAGGAATGATGTATATTGCATTGAAACAGCTGAGGGAGAGAACTGTTTAAAAGGAATATATGAATGGGTATTCTTGTCATCATAGAAGTCCAGAGTGAATGCTGCATAGTGGAGTAGACTTGGGGGGATTGCATAACAATGAAAGAGTTTTTCTTTTCTAGAAGAATGAATTGGGGGGAGGGGGTAGGTAGGGAAAAAAGTGCAACACTGAATGACTGGAAACCCTAAGTCTCTGCAAGCTTTCATTAAAGTTAATTTTTAAAAAAACCCAAAAACACCACACACACACACACACACACACACATCAACTCAAGGTGTATCAGAGACTGAGGGGTAAAGCCCAAAACCATAAAGATCATAACAGACAAAGTAAGACCAACCTTAGAAGGCCTCTGTCATGGGATAAAAAGGCTGACAAATACAGCCAGAAATGCACAATTTGGAAAGGATAAAATTGATGAATGGAACCTTCTAAAGATTAAATCCTGTGTGCATCAAAAATATTTCCCAACAGAGTGAAAAGAAAACTGGCTGACTAGGATAAAACATTTGGCAATACTATTTCAGACATAGGTCTCATATCAAAAGTTTACAGACTCCTACAGGGCCTCTACAAGGAAAAGATTGATAACACAATTACAAAATGGGCAAAAGACAAAGACTTTTCACAGAGGAAGATATTTGGATGGCCAGCAGACACATGAAGAAATGTTCAAAATCACTGGCAATAAAAGAGATGCAAATCAAAACCACAATGAGATACCATCTCAGCCCAGTAGCAGTGATAAAGTTTAACAGGACAGCAAGTAATAAATATTGGAGAGTATATGGAGAGATAGGAACTCTTACACATTGTTGATGAGATTGTACAATGGTACAACCACTCTGGAAGGCAGTTTGACACTACCTCAGGAAGCTGAACATAGAAATTCCATATGACCCAGCTATTCCACTGCTTGGAATATAGCCCTAGAAAGTTAGAACTGAGGCTCAGAGACTTGTACATTAATATTCATAGCAGCATTATTTGCAATCACAAAAATGTGGAAACAGTCCAAATATCCAACCACAATAGAATGGATTGAGAAATTATGGGTTCTTTCCTACAATGAAACACTACATAGCAGGCAGGAGCAATGATTTTGAAAATCACTACCTAACTTGGGAGGGACTGGAGAGCATTATGCTAAGTGAACTAACTCAGTCCCTTAAGGACAAATACTGTATGTTGTTGTTGTTGTTGTGTACCATAGCGTCGGAGCTAACACATAGCTGACTGTCCAGCAGATTTTCAGAGGCAGTATATCGCACTGGAGGAGATTGCCCATCCTACCCAAGAGCAGCTGATGGATTCGAACAGTGTGTCCTCGGGATTTCAGGGTAGCTTATTACCTCGAGCCCACCAATGCTCCCTAACTAGTACAACATGTATGAGGATCCAAGGAGGGGAGGGGAGAAGCAGATGGTGAGGATGGGCAGGAAAGTAATCACAGGATCACGCAATTTGATGGAGAGAGAGAGAGAGTTGGGTAAAAGAAATGGGAAGATACAGTGTGAAAAGCAACTTTGTAAGCAAACCAGTATAAAATGAAAAGTTTATTTTAAAAAAACAAAACAAAAACACAACAACAACAAACCAAAGTATAAGTAAAAAAATAATAATAATTAAAAATTAGCATACTACAGGCAGCAGAGGGACTGGCACTGCAAGTTTAAAGACAGGGCCTCTCTGGTGATTTGAATTCACCAGTGACTCCAAGGAACAAGGATGGACAACTTTCTTCTGTGCAATATACAACCTTGAAAACCCACTCACAGAGTCTGTTCCAACTTCGCAGGACTGAGCTAGTGAGTGAGCAGCAGTAATAATCAAGGAGTTCCCACTTATGACAAAGTTGATTGATTGCAACTCACAACAACCCTCCAGAAACCCGATCTTGTACATCATCACAGAAGAGGATTGCCCATCTTTCGCCCACTGAGTACTCAGTAGATTTGAACTGCCAATCTGTCACTTAGCAGCCCGACGTGTAATGGACTACACCACCTGGGATCCTCGGGACTACAACCCAAGGAACACTAGCATTTATGGGACAGCCGAGGAGGAGTGGCAGTAAAGGTTGGAATTTGAAGAAATAAGGAGAGGACAGAGGCTGGGAACCTGCCATCTGACTGACAGGACTAGTGAAGGACCCAAGCCAGGCCTCACTGAAGAGGAAGTCGACACAGCGCACATGGGAATTGCAGTAGCAGAGGGTGATGCGTCAGCTCAGGCCACTCAGAGTCACATCTGGGACTGTTTTGACCCTGTGAACTAAATTTTCTCAGTCCAAGCACAGCCTGGTTTACAAGGGTACATAATTCACTGTTAAGGGAAGCCACAGTCATGACCTTTCGAGTCTCAAGACCCCAGGGCAGAAGGTAAGGGAAAGAGGTTCTTTCAACCTCCTTCCACTCACTCTGGGATAACATCACTCTTTCTTGTTTTTCATGGTGGAAATATCAGCGGAGATACTACGCAGAGGTGTTTCTGAGCCTGGCTTTGATCTTGTGATAAGAACATTCCAGAAGAACGAGGGGGAAACGGTCTTAAGAATCTGCGTTTTGGCTGAGAGATTGGGTGTGGAGCTGATTGATGAGGGCCATGACAGGCAGTAGTTAAGAGAAAAGCACTCCTTCTCGGGATCGGAACTGCAACCATCTGCAAATCTTTGCGTGTTATGTGATTCTGAGTCAATAGCGCCCCCACGTGTTAGAGAGTAAAGCTACACCATAGGGTTTTCTGGACTATAATCGTACGCAGAGATTACCAGGCCTTTCTTCTGCAGTGCTTCTGGATGAGTTTCAGTCATCAGTCCTTAAATTGGTTGTTATTTGGTTAGGTTCTATAAAGTTAGTTCTGGCTCATTGCAACCCTGTGTACATCAGAACAAAATACTACCCAGTCCCACACGAGGGGCTTGAGTATGGTGGAAATTGTGGGGATGGAAGAAGGTAGACCAAGGCTTTAATCTGTGGTTCATACTTGAAGATGCTGAAGGGATCCAACTGTTGAAGGGTATGGGATTGGCTCCCTAAATTGCAAAATCTGTGAGTGTTCAATTTGACCCTTCAAGCTGGACAATTAAACTTGCTCTTTTTATTATTATTATTATTATTATTATTAATGTGTGTGTATCATCAAATCAGATCTGACTGATACAGGAGGAGATTGTTCCTCCTTCTCGAGCAGAGTATCTGGTGGATTTGAACTCCACACCTCTGGGATTGCAGTGCAGCTTCTTGCCA
Organism: Elephantulus edwardii; assembly: GCF_000299155.1. NCBI lineage: Eukaryota > Metazoa > Chordata > Mammalia > Macroscelidea > Macroscelididae > Elephantulus > Elephantulus edwardii. The sequence goes on from NW_006399781.1 coordinate 18,332,656, forward strand.
CTAGGACACCAGAGCTCACCAACTAAACTTGTTCTTTAAAAAAAAATAAATAAAATCTGCTTTGAATTTCCACTATTGTTATCAGGTGCTGTTGAGCTGACTCACAGCAACCCTACGAACAATAAATCTTTTATTCAGAGGATGTTGTTTGACCTTTAGGGACCGTTTTTGTTCTGGAGACTTTTCAGTTAGAATAGTTTTACTCCATCCTGTTGGGTCACTGAGTTAGACTCTACTTGAAGGCCATGGTTTTCGGTGCACGGTTGGAATTCTGCCAAAAGAACAAGCAAATCTGTCATGGAAGAAGTGCAACCAGGGTGCTCCTTCAAAGAAAGGATGCTGAAAATCTGCATCTCATATACTGTGGGTATGTTGTCAAGAGGGGTCGGTCAGTCCTTGGAAAAAGACACCAAGCTAGAAACTGTGGAGGGTCAGCAAAAGAAGGGAAGCCCCTCAACAAGATAGTTTGACACAGTGACTTCAACAATGGGCTTGAGCGTATCAGAGATCATGAGGATGGCACAAATTAGGTTCAGATCTGCTGTTCACAGGGCTGCTGAGTTGTAGGTGACTCAAGGCACCTAACAACAGCAGCAGCAGCAATGGTTAAGTGCTGGGCTGCTAAGGAAGGCTCAGTGGGTCAAACCCACCAGCAGCTCCACAGGAGAAAAGACCTGGTGATTTGCTTCTGTAAACATTAAAGCTCTGGAAACCATATGGGGCAATTCTACTCTATTTTACAGGTCTTCTGTGTGATTTCTGCCTCTGAAAACCTGCTGGTGGGTCAGCTATGAGTTGGTTCTAACTCGAGAATATACAACAATTTATACACATAAACTCCACATTTATACTTATGAATACTTTATATATTTGTGCACATATTCATAATAACCAGGGAGCTTTGATAACCTGGTGGTAAGGAGCTGCGCTGTCAACCCAAAGACAAGAGGTTCCATCAGCTGTTCCTTGATAGAAAGATGGGCAAACTCCTCCCATGCGATTATCCTGCCTCTGAAAGCCTCTGGAGGGTCAGCTGAGTCAGCAGCGCACACTACCACCAGCATACCGTAACATAGATATGTGATCATTTCTTTAAGTAAGGTCGCTGAAGTGGGAGCTTACGCCACCACAGCAACAAAGAACAAGAAACTATGCAAACTAATCTAATTTAAATATCAACCATACAGAGGTGATTTAGATTCCCAGAATGCAAATCGGGAGCTGATTGACAAGGACTCCTGTTCCCATTACAGTTATTGGGAAAGCCATTTGCACGAGGCAGTTCTCTCACCATCCATGATGAGTCAAGGCAAACACTGCCTTTGAAACTTGGGTCCCATCCCTGCATCTGTCCTGGGCACAAGCCTTTGTGAAGTGCTGTGAGAAGATATCTAGTTAAGTTACTGCTAAAAACCCAGTGCTTTCAAACTCAAAGATTATCTCTTGAATTTCCAGATATCTTGCAATCTTCCTTCTTGAGTGTTTAGTTTTAAGGTTGTGACTGAGTTAGATAAGACAGTTATCTTTCATCTGGAGATTAATCCAAACCTGTAGTATCCCACACATATTTTATCTCACTGTGAGGCCTCGCTATATCCGATGCCTTGGATCCCATGGGCTATGCCTTCCAGGATAGGCCTTGTTTCATAAGCTAGTTTGGAGTTATACCTTTACCTCATGACCCCACCCTCACCCTGACTAAAAGAAGTAACTAGAAAGCATGGCAAGCAGGGAAAATGCATCATATTCAGGAGCCCTGATGGCGTATTCCACAGGAAGCTGAACGGCCAAGCCAAAGGCCATGCCTCTCTGGCTGTTCAAATCCACCAGCACCTCTTCCAGAGAAAGACGGACATGCTCCTCCTGTGTAATTTACAGCCTCCAAACTGCCACTGGAGGGTTAAGTCTGAGCTGGTTCCCACTCTACAGCAGTAATTACTACTGAGAAAGAAATGTAAATGCCAGCAAACATTAAGAACTAGTTAAGCCACAAAAGGACTATCAAAATATGTTATTATTGTTATGTACTAGCACTGACTGTAGGTGACCCTCCAGCAGGTTTTTTGAGGTAGTAAATGGAATGAGAGGAAATTTCTTCTTTTTCTCATGCAGATCAGCTGATGGATTCAAACCACAAGCCTTGAGTCAGCAGGGTAGCTCCTTACCGCTGGGCCACCATTAAGACCGCTATTATAAAAAGCTGAAGACAAGTTTACATGCAGATAGAATCATTCTTATGTGATTAACAGGAATGGAAAGGGAGAAAAGGAAAGTACAAATTCATAAATAAGCTGGTAATTTGGGTGAAGGGAATTGCAAGAGGTTGCTCAGACACCATATTAATTAGTTAAATTTATAAATCACAATTATTTTAAAACAAAATATCTATAGATGATTGAATGAAAAACCAATATGATTTGCAAAATTACAGTCAAATTTAAAACAAAAATAAAAGAACTTACTAGCTATTTTTCCCTATTGACACTTTAAAGCATTGGTTCTTAATCCGTATGGGAGCTCTATAAACTGCAAATCAAGTCAACAGCAACTAATAAGCGGTAAGGAATTATTTGAGAAGTTGATGGAAATTATGGATCCTCTCCAGAGGGAGGGGAGGAGAAAGCATAAAAACTCATTTTACATGTACTCCAGGGACAACAGGATAAGGATTTAGGATTTAGTGTTTGATTGTTGTTGTTGATTGCAGTCGAGTACAACTCATAGCACAGCGACCCTGTGAACAAACGGTCTGAAGTCTTTAAATAACTATTGTCATTTATCAAAGTTCATATTTTCCAGAGGCATGTTGTTTAGGAAGTAGATGCCACCCCGGCTTCCACAGTATTTTGATTAGCACCTTAATACGTATACCTAAGTCTGATTCTCATTTTATCACTCCCTTTAGATTATAAACAAATTTCCAAAGGATAAGGTTATTATTTCTATGTAGTTTCTCAAGTTCCTTTACCTAATGGCTCATTTAGTGTTATTCACTGAAGTTATTATTACCCTTTGTTGTTGTGTACCTTTGAGTGGAAACCAGCTCATAGCTGACCCTCCAAAGGGTTTTCAGAGGCAGTTAATCACACAGGAGATGCCCATCCTTCTCCTGTGAAGCAGCTGGTGGATTTGAATGGTGAGCCCATTACCCATTACATTATGGAAATAGTATGTTTTGCCACAAAGATACGGTTGTTGTTGTTGTTATGTGCCGTCGAGTTGCTTGCGACTCATAGCGACCCTATATACAACATCCCTAAATTCTGCTCTATCCTGTGCCAATTGCACCGTCTCCGATATACCCATCTGATTACCCCAGTCACTGAATCAATCCACCTCATAGGGGGCCTTCCCCTTCTGCACTACCCCTCCACCCTACCAAGCATGATGTCCCTCTCCAAAGACCTGTCCCTCCTTGCAACATGTCCGAAGTATGTTAGAGCCTTAGAATCCTTGCCTCCAAGAAGCAGCCCGGTTTGACCCTTTCCAGGATGAATCTGTTTGTTTTCCTAGCAATCCATGGTACCCTCAATACTCTTCTCCAGCACCACAGCTCAAAGGCATCAATTCTCCTTCTATCCTCTTTAGTCATTGTCCAACCCTCTGATGCATACCAAGTGATAGCAAAGCCTGTATCAGACGCACCTTAATTCCAAAGAGACACGATTGCTCTTCAGAACTTTGAAGAGGTCCCTAACAGCAGACTTTCCCATGGCAACGCGCCTTTTAATTTCCTGGCTACTGGTGCCAAGAGTGTTGACTGTGGAGCCGAGCAAACTGAAGCTGTGAACAATCTCAATCTCTTCACCATCCATCCTG
>NW_006399781.1:18339134-18342619 GCF_000299155.1 Elephantulus edwardii
CGGGATGGGTGTGTCAGAGGCAGTGCGGTTGGCGCAGGATAGAGCAGGGTTTAGGGCTGTTGTGCATAGGGTCGCTATGAGTCGCAAACAACTCGATGGCACATAACAACAACAACAACAACAAGAAGGAACATGAAGGGGCTAGGAAACCGAGGAAAGGAGAAGCTACTGATGTCAGGAATCATGAATTCACAGTGGGTCAAGCATGTGGGACTATGTTGACCTGAGACTTCTTATGGAAATAGACTGCTATTGATTTTAGCAGGACAAATTATGAAAACAGGTATACACTACTCACTTTATAAGTTGGGCAAATTATTTAACCCTTCAATGCTAGATTTCCTTACTGATAAAAGGGGTCACTGGTGGGACTGAACATAAGGTTTCTCTGAGGTAAAATTTGCCTAGACCCCCGTAACTTTATTATCTACATGAAATGACAGAAAATGAGTCATAATACATTGTTACATTGCTTCTGTTGAAAACCCTTTTCTCCTTTCTTGTCCTAGGACACTGAGGCTCACAGGGTATGAGCAAGCATTGGCCAGTATCAAGGTTCATTCAAAGCTTTCTTCCTCTGTGAAACGTTCCTACCTCTTCCAGGCCTGTTCAGGGTCCCTGGAATCTGAAACCATTAGTTAAGCTCCATTTCCACATGACACTGAAGATAGGAGTCGCATCACTGTTCTTCAGATGCCATAAAAGAGCCTGGTAAGTCAAGAAATTAACAAAGAAAAGTAAAACTTTTCGTTGCTCAGATCCTGAGGGAAAGCATAGATGATATGCAAAGGAAAGGAATCAGAGGGAAAAACAAAAAAAAATTTTTTAATGGAAGGAGTTGGCATGGCAGACAGGTTTGTGTTTTTTTTTTTTAAAAGTTGTTGCCTTTGAGTCAATTCTGGTCCGGAAGGTCTGTATGTAAGGGCAGATCTGCACTCCAGAGGGTTTTCAACCGCTGGTTGTTCTGAAGGACACTGCTAGGCCTTTCTTCTGAGGCATCTTTGGGTGGACTCAAACCTGTCAGCAGCCAAAGGCTTTTACCCTTTGCACCACCCAGAGACTCTACAGTAGGCGATGAAGCTAAGCTTCTTAAAATTCCTAATAGCAATGAAGAAACACTCTTAATTTCTCTAGAACTATAACAGAACTTGTCACTTTCTGTGTTTATTAGTGTTGCTAAAGCCATGATTAACTGTCTCTGAAAACCCACCACAGGATCAGCGATGGGTCGGTTTCGCCTCTATGATAAACAATAGCCCTCTTGGTGGTGGTGGTGTGTGCAGTCCAGTAGAAACTGACCCATTGCTGACCCTCTGGTGGGTTTTCAGAGGCGGTAAATCACATAGGAGTCTGCCCATTCTTTTCCTGTGGAGCAGCTAGTGGACTTGAACTGTGTCCCTTTGGGACTGCAGCACAGCTCTTACCACTAGGCCACCAGAGATCCATTAGGTTGCTATCCACTTGAGTTTTGTGTACCTTAGAGTTGGAAGACTCACAGTTGACCCTCTGGTGGGTTTTCAAAGGCAGTTAATTTGGGATTGCAGCACAGCTTCTTGCCACTAGGCCACCAGAGCTCCCTAGATAGCCATCCTGTTGTTGTGTGCCATTGAGTCAGAACTGACCCATAGCTGACCCTCCGGCAGGTTTTCAGAGGACTGTCCATCCTCCTGTAGAGCTGCTGGTGGATTCAAACAGCATTCCTTCAGAATTGCACCACAGTTTCTCACCAGTAGGCCACCAGAGCTCCTAGTGGGTGTGAAATGGCATTAGGCTTTTATTTTCCTAATGACTAATGCAAAGATTCCTTGGAGAAAGGAAAGATGCAGAGATGGTGAAGCCTCGCCTAACATATTTCAGACACGTTGTTGGGAGAGGCTTTGTTGGAAAAGGACACCATACTTGGAAAGGTGGACGGCAAGTGAGGAAAGAAAGATCCTCAGTGAGAAGGACTGATATGGTATCTGTGGCAAGGGACTCAACTGTGTTGATAAGGTTGGCACAGGATACGGTTGAGTCCCTATCTATTGTTCATTGGATCGCAACGAGTCATATGCAACTTGACAGCACTTAGCAACAACAAATAGCGTTTAGCATCTTTTCCTGTGCATATTGGCTCTGTGAATCTTCTTTGGAGATATGTCTGTTCAAAATCCTGTTGCTATTTTTAAACTGGGTAATTTGTCCTTTCATCCACATCTTACTAGTTATCCTTTTACTTTTACAATAATGGTCTTATGCATTATTTGTTCTTATGAGACTGAGTCAGTTCACCCAGCATAATGTTCTGTAGATTCTCCTATGTTATTTTATTGGGTTTCATACAATAATTCATTTACATTTGGTTTCATTTTTATACATTGTTCCATACAATCCCCCATTTACATTGTTCCATGCAATCATTCATATATATTGATCATGCCTATTATTACACCATCGTTTCAAGTCCCAGTTGATTCTTTCCTATTCCCTCACCCTCCTCACAATCTGCCCACTAAACACTATTATTCTAGTGATATCCTTGTTCACATTTTTTCCACCACCCCTTCCCCTTGTGGACAATTATATACATCTTACTAGTTATCCTTCTATTATTACAATGGTTTTTTTGGTAGTATTTGTCCTTATGAGACTGAGTTAGTTTACTCACTATAATGCTCTCTAGACTCTCCCATGGTTTAGAGTATTTTACAAAACCATTGCTCCTAAGTGTTGCTTAGTATTCCATGTGTGAAAGTACCCAATTTCTCAATCCATTCATTTGTTGATGGACATTTGGGCCATTTCCATATTCTTTTTTAAAATTTTATTAATTTTAATGAACATTTACAGAGATTTTGGATTTCCATTCATTCATTGTTGCATTTTTCTCCCTGCCCAGCCCCCCCCCCACCACTTCACTTCTCTCTTTGAAAAGTAAAAGAAAAATCCCTTCGTTGGTATACAAACCCCCCCTACCCCCCCACCACCACGAGTACACTCCACTATGCAACCTTAATTCTGGACTCCTGTGATAACCATAATACGCTATCATATATCACTTTTAAACTGTTCTCTCCCTCATCTGTTTCAATGCAGCATACATAATTTATCCAGTTTTTTTCAGTTCCCCCCAACCTTGATGTCAGTCCCATTCTACAACAGTGGCACCATGCAATATTTGTCCTTTCGTGACTGAGATATTTCACTCAGCATAATGTCCTGCAGGGTCACCCATTTTGAATAATATTGCAGGAGTTCCTTGTTTTTCAATGCAGCATAGTATTCCATTGTGTGAATACAAGAGAGCTTCTCTATCCATTTGTTTGTTGACGGGCACTAAGGTTGTTTCCAATTCCTTGCTAGTGTGAACAAAGCTGAGATAAACATGGGTGTGCATATATCTGTTTGGATGTCATTTACGGTCTCTTTAGGGTATATTCCCAGTAATGGAATTGCTGGGTCAAATGGTATCTCTATTTGCAACTTTTTGAGAAAGCGCCACACCA
>NW_006399781.1:18344188-18371211 GCF_000299155.1 Elephantulus edwardii
ACAACAACAACAACATATTCCTAGCAATGCAATAAGTGGGTCATAAAGGGTTTATGTGTTAAGTTTTTTAAAGGAATTGCCAAACTGTCTTCCAGAATGGCTGTAAAATTTTATAATCCGACCAACATTACATGAGAGTTCCAATAACCCCACTCCCCCACATCCTTTTGAACATTTACTGCTTGCTGTCCTGTTAAACTGGTACTAGGGAGAGATGGTATCTCATTATTGTTTCTTCACGTGTTTGCTAACCATCCAAAATGTACTCAGTTGTGAAAAGTTTTTTCATGTCTTTTTTTATTGTGGAGGCCATGTACTCGTCTATACATTTTTTATGAGACCCTTGTCTGAAATATCATTGCCAAATTTTTTTTCAAATTGTAGGTTTTCTTTTCATTCTATTGGAAAAAGTTTTTTGGTGCATACAAGGGACTTAATTTTTAGGTCCCATTTGTCAATTTTGCCTTTTTCTGGTTGTACAACACTTTTTTTAGACTTTATGAATAAATAAAGATGACAGAATAACTGGTGCCTTTGATATGTGGTTCTGGAGAAGAAGACGGAATATCCCATGAACTGCCAAAAGAACACACAGCTATGTCTTGGAGAAAGTGCAGCCAGAGTGCCCCTTGGAGGCATAAGATGATAAAACTTCATCTCACATACTTTGGGCATGTTGCTATTCCTTGGAGAGGGACATCAAGCTTGGAAAGGTGGAGGGTTGGCAAACGAGAGGAAGACCTTCAACCAAATGGATTAACCCAGCAATTGCAGCAATGGGTTCAAGGGTGTCAGAGACCGTGAGAGTGGCACAGGATTCAGGACAGGGTTCAGATCTGTTGTCCTCAGGGTTGCTATACATAAGTGGTGCTCTACTTGATGGCACCTAACAACAATAACTTGTCATGCCAGTCAGACATCATTATTTTTTAATATTTGACAGAACATCTTTTCCTATTTATGTTTTACTAAAAATTATCTTTTTCTTGGAAATAATTTAACTTGCTATCTACCTGATATTTTAAACAGCTGCAAATCCACAAGACGTAAAGATAAAAATATTCGTTTTATTACAGCTCAAGCTCATTGTCATGCCAAGGGACCACCTCACAGCTCACCCTCCAGGGGTTTCGAAGGCGGTAACGCGCTCAGGAGGAGATGGCCCGCTGTTCTCCCAAGAGGACACTGGTGGATGCAAACTGTGAGAGGAGCAGCCTTTGGGTTAGCAGCATGACTCGCTGTGGATGAGGCCTCCAGGTCTCCCTTTATTACAGCCAATACATGATAACAATTAATACAGCTACACAGGAAAATTAGTGCAAGTAGGAAAACTGATTAAAGTATGCTGACTAAAAGTACTGTCGTCTGCAATTTAGTTTAATGCATATTAGAATATAAATACATACCGTATACCTTTTCTTAACATGGGTAAGAACAAATTTTACATAACTAAAATGTGTAGCCAATATTTTACATAGCAAAAGGAAATAGGATGAAATCTATAAATTACCAGAAAAGGGGGAACAATATAGGAAAACAAGTACATTTTATATAAAATTTAGAGCATAGTTAAAATGAAGATACATGACTCCTCCATAACTCAATTTTACAAAATAAACTCAACATGTATTAGTCTGTGAGCCGCTAAGTCCACATACATATGATGGACCTTTCGTAAGACTGCTCAGAACACCTTGGGATACCAGATGCTTTTAGTTTTTAACTGGAGTTGAGCTTGCTTTCGTAGTCTTCTTTAAGTGGTGGTAATTTGGCAAGATTTTCATCAGGAAATCCAGCTGCAGTGTCTGGGGCTAAAATAAAATAAGACAGTTAGGAATTAACTAGCAGGAAGCGAAGTCAAAAGAACCTGAAAGAAGTGGTTACCTCCAGATCACAGAATTATAGGAGTGTCACAGACTTACCTGCTTTGTTTACAGTTTGTATTGATTTTATACATAAGTCAGTTTTAAACCTTTCAACTGTGCTTTCCAAGATTTCACTGCAGCCTACAAAAAGATTTCATGAGTGAAATAGCCAAATGGTATCAACTTCCACATTGCTGACACAGCCACACAGCTGTCACTCATCATGTGCTAGCATTACCCTCTCACTCACTGTAAAACTCACTTAAGGTAATCGTGAAAGATGTGGATTCTTAGGCCCCTTTCTTAGACACTAAGGAGTTCCGATGGCGGAGTGTGTTATGTGTGGCTCTGCTAACCACACGCAGGTGGTCAGTGGTTTGAACCGACTGGCTGCTCTGTGGGGGAAAAGGCTCCTCTAGCAAAATTTTACAGCTTTGGAAATCCAGTGGTGGGTCATGTCCAGGTGAAGTCAGCTTGATGGCAACGGGTTTCGTCTGGTCCTTACATATCAGGATTCATTAGTCTGGGAATCTTTATTTTTAATAAAGATCTCTGTGATCAAGAAAGTCTGGAAAACAACGCCCAATATCGTATGTACTAAATTCTAATTCACTTAATTCTAATCTCCTTCCCCGACTCCATTTTTATTTCCCCTCTGCAATCATTTTTTTATGTTATGCAGAAATACAGTGAAATATACTTTTTTAAAAAGTGTATTTGTCTCTATTTACTTTTTAACTTAAATAGGTAAATGTAATTGTTTATAATTAACAAGCATACATTACAGGCATAGTTGTTGTTATATACTATCAAGTCAGAGCTGATCCATAGCTGACTCTCCAGCAGGTTTTGAGAGGGAGTAAATCACATGAGAGGAGCACAGAGTAACCCATAAAAGAACTGGATTTTAGGGGAGCTCTGGTGGCCTAGTGGCAAGGAAGTGCAACTACAATCCCCGAGGCGCATGGTTCGAACCCACCATATGCTCTGCCGGGGAAGGAGGGACAATCTCCTCCTGTACCAGTCAGATCTGGTATGACGGTACACGCACACAAAAGAGTAATTAAAATAAAAAAAGAACTGGATTTTTACTTTCTGATAAAATGTGACCAAGTATAAGCGAAAATGTTTTGAAAATACTTCTTTTGGATTCAAGGACAGAGAGTGAACAACTGAAAAATACATACTGACATATGCCAAGCAATATGGTTCAATATTTTCATCAAAATATGCTCAAAGGTCATCTCATCTTAAACATCGCCTACTCTAACAGCGGGGAACTTTGGAGGCATAGTGGTAAGGAATTGTGCACTGCCAACCCAAAAGTACATAGTTCAAACCCACTAGCTGCTTCGAAGGAGACAGATGGGCAGTCTCCTCCCATGCACTTTACTGCTTCTTGAAACCCACTGGTAAGCCAACCATGAGCCAGTTCTGACTCAATGGTGCACAACAACGACTCTAACACAAAGCCCCCAAAATTCCTTGGTGGTGTTAGGTGTCATCAGGTTGACACTAATTCAAATGACCCTATATACGGAAGATCTGCACCTTCTTCATAATCTCTGCTGTGCTTAAACCCTCTGCTGTAGTCACTGTGTCAGTCCACCTCGCTAAGTCTTCCTCTCCTTCACTAACCCTCTCTCTTTTACAAACATAATACCCTCTTCCAAGGACTACCTGCATGCCACCCCCCAAATTACACACCCAAAATACATAAAATGATGTTTCACCATCTTTGCTTCCGAGAAGTACTACAGCTACACTTCTTCCAGGACAGATTTGCTTGTTCTCTTAGCAGCCCACTATAATTCAACAACAACAACAAAAACAATTCAAAGGCATTCCTGGGTCTTTCTGATTCACTGTTCAATTTTTAAATGTGTAGGATGCAACGAAAAATATCATGACTTGGATCAGGTACGTTTCCAAAGTCTTTAAATTGACACCCTGACTCTTAGCATATTTAGTTATTACTGTTGTTATGTATCAGACTGAGCTGGGGGAGATTACCCATCTTTCTCCTGAGGAGCAGCTGGTGAACTCAAAATGCCCACCGGCCTTTGGGTTAGCAGCACAATCTTTACCCACCTGCCCACCGGAGTTCCCATTTGGTTACTGCTGTTACGTTGTTATGGACGAGCTGGTATCGAGCCATAGCTGACCCTCCAGCAGGTTTTCTGAGACAGTAAACCACGTGGAAGGAGACCGCCCGCCCAACTTTCTCCCAGAGAGCAGCAGGCAGAATCATGTGTCTTTGGGTTGGCAATGCAAAGTATTCAAACATATTTATTTATTCATAGGCTGTGTTTATTATCAAGCTATGTTGTTAAATTAACAAATGGGTCCACACTAGAAACCCAATGGAGAGTCACCGTAAGTCAGAATGACTGGAGGGCACTGTGGTTTTTTTGGAGCTTTTTAGTATCCTCATGAAAACAATTTTGTGATATTTTAGAAAAATTAGCAGCCCTAGAAGAACATCTTTTAAAGAGACTGGCCAGTACCTGGGGTCGCTCAGTCTGCACCCGACGAAGGCAGTCTGCGCCGTAGATGACTGTATTCTCAGGGATGACTTCAAAAGTGTTCAGGCTGCAACAAGCACCAATGATGCAGCCACTTGTCAGTATAACATTCCTGCCTACATATGCTGCAGGAAAAATACAAAAAGAATTGCAACTTAAGGCACCAAATGATTAGAATACTAATTTTGAAATAAATTATTTAATGGCTTTTGAAATTAAGAAATGGAATAAGAGCTTGCCCTGTGCACTCCACTCATCAAACTGGCACTGCAGCACCTCCAGGAACAGTGTGCTCCTCACTGGGGGATACTTTAAAAAAATTTTTAGTAAGTTTTAATAAAAAGGGAACTATTTAAGTATGAAAACACAAACTGCCCACACCCTGACAAAAAAAAATTAAAAACTTTATTAGCATTTATGATAATAGTAAAAAATTTACTATTTTTCTACTTTGTGCATTGATGGCATATAACTGGCAGGAAGGAACAGTGAGGAAGCAAAAGTAAGGCCAATTGTGATGGTCAAGGTTATGTGTCAGCATGGCTGGGTCATGATTCTCAGTGGTCTGGTAAGTGCATAATGATCTACTTTAGGAGTTAGGATTTGGCGCCTATGTAATAATGATTTAATTTTGGAGTTAGGGCATGCATTTTAGCACAGCGTATAATTTTTTAAAAATAACAACCTGCGCATGACAATTGTTCAGAATAAGAGGTGCAGAGCAAAGTGGACTGGGGGTGGAGGGAGGGAGAAAGCTGTGCAGCAGTGAAAGAATCTTTTTAAAGAGAAAAGTGAACTGGGAGGCGGGTAGGGAGGAAAATGTGCAAAAATGAATGAATGGAAATCCAAGTTTTCTGTAAATTTTTGTTAAAATATCAATAAAAAATAAAATTAAAAAAATTTAGGAACACACTCTGAGATGGGGGGAAAAATTAATAACTAACTAACTAACTAACTAACTAGATCTTTGGAAGTAGATTTTCCTGGGGTGGTGGGGAAACCAAACCAAAACAACCCGGTCTCTGGAACCTAACTATATGTTAAAAGTGGGTATGGTATTGTTGCTTTTCACAGTAAAACTCTGGACATAGTTTACCTTTTGATTCAATAACATTATTATCTCCCATTTTCATGGCTTGAGAATCTGTAAGCCAGAGTTAAGCAAATATTGTAAACATGCAGTTTGGGTTGGGTTTTTTCCTCTCTTTCATACAGTATGTCTTTAGACTGGGGAAGGGACAGAGAGGTGGAAAAGGGATGCATATTACCCCTGCCAGAAATCTTTGCTCAGGACAATCTGAGGGTTTTCCTTTTTAAACAAAATCTTCTACATGAGTAAATAAATGGCTTTTCTATTTTTAAAGAAATGAGCATTTCTTTTTTTTTTTTATTTTTTTTTTAGAAATGAACATTTCATACTCTAATTTGACAGGAGCAATACATCTTCACAACAGTCTTTAAGAAATTTGAAGATAACACTGTTAACAGTTTGATATATATTTGAAGTTTCAGTCACCTCCTAAGCATGTAAAAGCTAGATGATGAAAAAAGACCAATGGAGAACTGATGCCTTTGAATTACTGTGTTGGCAAAGACTACCAAATATATCATGGACTGCCAGAAGAAAGAACGATTCTGCCTTGGAAGGAGTGCAGCCAGAACACTCTTTAGATGTATGACTGTGGAAATGTCATTTTATATATTTTGGACATGTACTGAGGGGAAATGGCCTCTGCACAAGGACACCATGATGGATGAAGTAAAGGGTCAATGAAAATGAGGAAGATGCTCAACAAGATAGACTCTTGGCTCCAAAAATGGTCTCCAACTGAGCAGTGATTCTGAGAATGGCGCATCAGTATATGCCTATATAGGTATCTCAACATATATAAGTGGGAATCAAAAAAACTCTTATGGCTCATTTTATTCAATTCACTTAAATTTGGAAGCATTTCCTCAAAGTTACTAATTTTTTTAATGATTTTTAAATTTTAATGATAAAAGCATCATTTTTAAAGATTACAAAATGACCCTGGTGGTCTGTTTTATACTTGTAGCTTAAATTATTAAAATACTTTGCTACTATTGAACATTTAGAATTTTTCCTCCAAATTTTTCTATTATAAATTAATGTTTTAATGACACCATTGTAAGACTTCACTATCTTTTTAGCACAATACCAGGAACAGGACTGGTGACACTTGGGGAGGAAAAGACAAAGAATGAAACCTTTTCATTCCAGTTCCTCACCTACCATTTGTGGTATTAGCAACCGGTATTGCTAGTATTAGGTCTACCTAAAACTATACGGAACCAAACTGACAAAGCCAGGAATCTTCAATCAGAACAGAAGCCAAGACTGCTGTTTTGGCATCTGCTGTTGTTCAGCTACTGGAACCTGATAAGATGCTGTTACATCACCATCAGGAACAAAATGTTACTTTCAAATTACTGACAAAGGGTGTGTGGGTGTGTGTGTGTGTGTGTGTGTGTGTGAAAATGCTATTCTTTATTCTACAGTCACTAGAACAGATGGAATTGAGATAAAGACAGATAGACAGACAGACAGACAGACAGACATCCCTTAAAAATGGAATGATCTATCCTAAAAAATGTAATTTTTTTTCTATACTCATGTATTTGCTTTTTAAAAGGGAGAGGAGCTCTTTATTATTGCTCCCTAAAAGCCCCAAGCCCAGGGTCGTGCAGTCCCGGAGCACAGGGGGAACACCAGCAGGTGAGGCAGAGGACATGGCTCTGCTGCTGGCTTGGGCTCCTGGGCTTTCACAGTGGGCAGGGGGCAGCAGCAGGAGAAGAGGGTCCATGCTGCTCAGGTGAGTGAAACAGCAGGTGGGGCTGGGGAGTACTCCACTTCTTCCCCACTCACTTCCTCCAGCTGTTCCCCCTGACACCCTCTCAGCTGCCGACACTGTCCTTTCCCACAGCCTCTTCCAGCAGCTCCAGCAGCAGCTCCATTAGCAGCAGTAGCAGCAGCAAGGGTGAAGGGAGTTGGCTCTCATAAGATTTTATAATGATGTATGCACAATGTCTAAATCATTTTTCATTAAGCACGAATACTTATATATATTTATAGTTAAATTATGACATTTTCCACAGGGAGAGATTTGGTGTTCATGAACAGCTAAGGATGATTTATCTGAGGTTAACATTAAGGATACAACAGCCAACTTCAAACACATTATTGGTGCCGATGATCATAGGTTTGGGTTCTACATCTTCAGCATCAGGGGTGATATTATCAGGGTAACTGTGAAAAGAAAAGACAAATTGTCAGAGAGTAGTCCAATAAGCAACTCTTCCTGTTTTAAAGTTTGTGTAACTCTCATAACGTTGACCTAAGTCAAGCTTAAAATATATAACTATGTAAATTATTTATCATTTTGTTGAAGATGACTCAATTCTGAATTTAAAAAGTTACTAAAATGCAAAGAAGCAGAAGGACTGTGAATAAGTACAGCACTCTTCTGTTTATATCTTAGACCCAAAGTCCAGAAAGCCCTCTCCAGGATGCTCTACAAGTTGCTGGACATGACTTTCAATCTGTTAAATTGGAATAAAAGTCTGCCTAACTGAAAACATTTCTACCTTTAGTAGTGAAGTAAAGACTGTAGAAGGTAAAAGGATACTCACAGGAAATAACTATTTTATGCTATTAGTTGAGAAGTCTTTGGCAGTACAAAAAGTTAAGCTCTGGACTTTTAAGCCTACAGGGTGATGACATGCTCCCATCTAGAGGCAGCTCAGAGCAGGTCTGGGACCTTGGAAAATCCTGTGGAGCAGTTCTACTTTGCACACACGGGATCACCATGAGTCAGAACTGACTAGAGAGCTGCTAGTAACAGCAACTCGGGTGCTCAGGTAGCCTCATGGTAACAAGCTGCTCTGCCACTCTGAAATCACATGGTTCAAATACATCAGCTGCTCCACGGGAGAAAGATGGGTAGTCTCCTCCCCAGTGATTTACAGCCTCTCAACACCCACTGGAGGGTCAGCTATGGGTCGGCTCTGACTCAGGACACATAACAACAACAAATAATAGGAATTAAATTTTTAGAACTAGAAAGCAATCTAAGAGGAAGACATGATTTTAAAATGGTGCTTCACCTCTGACAGTTATTGCAGAATATAGCTATTGTTAACTGGCTCATGCTAAAGGTACTAAATATACTTAAAATTTATGTAGAAAAAAATGGCCTAATATAGCAAGAAACTCATTTTAAGTAAGCACTGAGATAAATTATTCCTTTTATCACTGTTAAATATTCTTCCAAGGCCTTTCTTACAAATTCCACACATTGTTGCTGTAAATTAGATGTAAGCTTGAATTTCTTGCCAAATTTGTACTGAGGAAACCTTATAAATGCTTGCCAAACTTTTACAATCTACTTCATTAAGGTCATACACATGATTTAGTATTTTGATACCAGGGTGCCCTGGAAGCTGAAAAGGATTGTGCTGCCAACCCAAACGCAAGTGGTTCGGGTCTGAGCATTGCAACAACCACCAAGGAACCAAACACCCTGGAGGGTGGGCAGCACAGCACTGGGTGCTGGAAGTACTCAGCAAATGTGTGGTGAATGGATGCAGCAGTGGTATGAAAGGAAAAGATTACCCTGACTGAGTGTTACAGAGTCAAGCTTTTTCACCTTTGACAAGTCTCTGCCCATCGGCTTGGGCCTCCTCAAGTGCTAATTACTTATTTTTAAACAGATCCTTAATGTTTCTTTAGTTTCTTTAGTGATAAAGCGACAGCCTTATTTGAGGAACATGAACAGACAGATGCATATCCATTTTTATGGCACTATTATTTACAACAGCAAAGAGATGGAAACAACTTAAGTGCCCATCAGTGAATGAAATGACAAACTATTGTACATCCTTGTTGTTTTTGTTGTTGTTGTTAGGTGCGATGGAGTTGAGTTCAACTCATAGTGACCCTATGAACAAAAGATCTGAATCCTGTTCTATCCTGCACCACCTTCACACTTCTTTACACACAAGAGTCCATTGCAGAAGTCACTATGCTAATCCACCTGGGTGAGGGTCTTGCTCTCCTTCACTGACCCTCCACCCTTCCCAGCATCATGTCCTTCTCTAAGGAACAGCCCCTCCTAGCAACATGAACAAAGCATGTGAGGTGAAGCCTCATCATTCTTGCCTCCAAAGAGCACTCCAGCTGCACCCTCTCTAAGACATAAATGTTTGTTCTCTTGGCTGTTCATGAGATATTCAGTGGAATATGCAATGTTAAAGAAAAATTAAAAATTCATGAAATACTCCATCACATAAATTACTCTAGAGGATATTTTGTTAAGTAAAACATGCGAGTCACAAAGGGGACAAATATTTTATGAGTCCACTATTATAAAAAGTTCAGGAAGGGTTTACACACAGAAAGAAACATTATTTAAGAATACTAGGGATAGAAGAGAGAAAGGGGAGGGCAAAAAATAAGATAATGTGGGTGAAGGGAAAGGTAATGTACAGTAAGAAGGTGTTCAGCAAAATTTTACTAAAGAAAGGGAAGACACAGAGAGGCACATAAGAGATACAGACATCAAAGGTAAACATTATCACATGCATAATCCTACACTGTCAATAAAAAGCGTTAATAATCTACAAGCAGATACGCAGAGAGGCAGGAGGTACAGATACACACAGATGAAAGGAAATACAATCACAATCACACAGGATGGCAGATGATATTTCTACAGGCATTTTTGTGTAAGTTGTAAATATATCCTTGTGTATGGTAGAGTGTTGTTCCAATGTGGGGCATGAGAGAATGAATGAATAGACAACCAACTGCACTGTAAACTTTCACTCAAAACATATATGAAGGGGGGGGAAAAAGGATAGTGGACCCTTTAAATATCAGTTGAAAAGGTTCTTATAGAAGTTGAAATTAACAAAAACATCATCTGTGGTACTTAGTTCAGAGTGTATAAAAAGTCTTACTCACGCATTTATGATAAGGGCCTGTTCTTCTATTAGGTTACCTTCACCAATCACTATCGGTCCAGCCTCCGCAATAATCCGTGCTTTAGGGTGGATCACTGTCCTAGGTCCTGTTAAAAATACCATGAAAAGAAATTCTTGGTAAAGGCTATGTTTCAAATAAAAACTAAGAGGTGACAGGATGGCTGAGGCTGTTAGGAAGAACATGTTCTAAATATGTGCCAGGCACTTTACATGTATAATATACATAATATGTGTTATTATAATGTTATCTCCTTGGCTATTGTCAATAGTACTTAATGACAAAGCTCAGGTTAATATGAATGGCAATAGCAGAGGCTCTGGAGCCAGAAAACCCTGGCTCATGTCCATTTTGAAGGTCCTGTTATCTCTACTGTGTGAAATGAGGGTGTTGATAATTACCAGTATTTCAGGGTTGTTGTAAGGATCAGATGAGAGAATGTTTGCAGGTACAGTATCAAGCATGTCATTCAAAGCATGTCAGCACGTGCTGTTGTTGCTCTTAGGCACTGTTGATTAGAGTATGATTCATAGTGACCCTATGAACAGACCTGAACATTGTATCCTGTGCCATCCTTACAATCTCTGGCACACTCGAGCCCACTGCTGCAACCACTGTGCCACTCAAACTCATTGGGGATCTTCCTCTCCTTCGCAGATCCTCCACCTTTCCAAGCATGATGTCCCTTTCCAAAAAGTAGCAATGTGCCCAAAGTATGTGAGATGAAGCTTCACCATCTTTGCTTCTAAGAAGCACTCTGGTTGCACTTTGTCCCAGACATATCTGTTTGTTCTCTTGGCCATCCATGGGATATTTAGCACTCTTCTCCAATACCACAGCTCAAAGGCATCAATTCTTCTGCCATCCTTATTCACTATTCAGTGTTCTGATGCATAGGCAGTAAATGAAAAGACCATGACCTCAAGAAGATGCACCTTCATCCTCAAAATGACAACACTCCTCCTTAGTAATCTGGAAAGGTCTCTAACTATGGACTTTCCCAATGCAATATCTCCTGACTTCTAGCACCAAGGGTGCTGACTATGGATTCAAGCAAGACAAAATCACTGCCAACTTCAATCCTCTCTCCATCTATCATGATGTTGCCTATTGACCAGAGGTGGAGACTTCTGTTTTCTTGATGTTGAGATGTGACTGATATTCAAGGCTGTATTCTATGATCTTCTGCAGCCAATGTTTCAAGTTCACCTCATTTCAGCAAGCAAGTTTGTGTCACCTGCATAATCCAAGTTATTGAGTCTTCCTTCAATCTACATGTCAGCATCTAGTTGGCAATAAAAATTATCTTTCCTTCATCATGGTAAAACTTTTTGTTTACAACGTGATGCTTTCTCACTCATTCTACCACAGGATCAGATTTTTTGGTTGTTTTTTTACATGATTAGGAGAAGATATGGGCACAATGGAATCAGAAAACATGAAATCTAACTTTAGGTTGGTAATACAGAGGGTCATTTTTTTAAAGCCCCTCAACAAGGTGAATGTACACAACGGCAGCAACAATGGGCTCAAACACTGCAGCGACTGTGAGGACACACAGGATCCATACAGCATCGAACGTAGCAACTATCTCAGGTTCATATTTTGTTAATCTACTGCAAGCACTAGAAGGAGGCAGAGCTTTTGCTGTTTGGTATAGGATGTGACTTTAAACAATTAAACCTCGAAAAAGTTAAACAGAGGCAGCGAGAGGTGCCAAATGTGATTACCAGCACCCAAAGATTCTGATATTGGAAGACCTGAGACAGGAAGAAATCTCATCCTATCAATTCGGGGATCGGGATCAAGGTGCTAAAGGCAGATCCTTGTGTCACTCAGGGACTTCTATTACTAGGAGTGAGTTACTTGACAGATACTGGAAAACTCACAGTTATGATTGTAAGGGTCTTTCCCTGAGAGAGAAACCCTATCAATCTGTGATCAAGATACCATCTCCACCTGCTGGTAGCTTTACCAAACTACAAGCTCTGGCTTTGAAAGGACAAATGTGCAAAGGGGAAGGGTGGAAATCACTGGAATAGCAGTTTAGTGGGCAGATGGGGTGGGGATGTATGTGAAGGAATAGGGAAGATTCAATGGAGACTCGAAGAGAGGGGGTAATAACTGGCATAAATAAATAGTAATGAATCATAAAACACAATGTATATGAATGATTGTATGAAACAAAATGTAAAGATTTTATAAAATACATTGCAAAAAAAAGAGTCCATGAATGAAACACAATGTAAGTAAATTCTTGTATGCAAACCTATTATTTTTTTTTTTTAAAAAAAGGACAAAGTGAAAGGGGAGCTCTGATGGCATAGTCTGTAGGAAGTGGTGCTGCAAATCCAAAGGTGATACCTCTCTGGTGGATCAAATCCATAAGCAACTTCAAAGGAGAAAGATGGTCAGTCTCCTCCCATGTGATTTATAGCCTCAAAACCCCGAAGGGTCAGCTGTGAGTTTGTTTCAACTCCATGGCAATGAGTTACCAAGTTTGAGCTATAAAGTAGTAATAAATGTCATAGACAGTAATAGCTCCCTAAGCTCTCAGAAGGTCTTCTGAAGCGGTTCTGCATAAAAAGATTAGAACACATGTATAGGTTTCCCTTACTATCTGAAAGCAGAACAAT
The DNA here is from genome assembly GCF_000299155.1 of Elephantulus edwardii. Taxonomy (NCBI): domain Eukaryota; kingdom Metazoa; phylum Chordata; class Mammalia; order Macroscelidea; family Macroscelididae; genus Elephantulus; species Elephantulus edwardii. The sequence continues at coordinate 18,357,216 of NW_006399781.1, forward strand.
CCTGTGAAATGTTCCGTCAGCCTAAATGGTATCATTCAAACAATTACTATTAATTTATATAAGGAATTTTTTTAGCATCCTAGATCTCAAAAATAACTACCTAATTACATCACATAATGCACCAAAGCTAATAGAGTTCAAAGCTCTGGCAATTTGATGCTGAGATGTTAGGTATTGTTCCCAGGGCGTGACCATGGCAACACCACTCTCAATGCCCACAGTACACACTGCTTCAAACTGCCATCTGCAAAACCAACTCTCAACAGCAGTTTTGATTTCTGCAAAAGCAGAAACCCTCTTCTGATTTCTTTCAGTTAATTAAAACAGGTACAATGGTAGGTCTTTTAGGAATTGTGATGAAGCATAGAGAGAAGTTTCAAAAAGTAGGTGATGACCATACCTCAAGATATGTGACCGGTCAAGTTCCTTCACAAAGGAACATTCACTCAGGTGAGTGAATCCTATAAAACTTGCTTTGTCTCTGCACTTTTTAGCTAGCTGCCAGGCAGCAGAGGGCTCAACAATTGAAACACCAGAAGTTGTAACAAGCAACAGTTCAAACTGGGACAGTTTGCTCCATGTCCTTCTACAAGCTATAAGCCCTTTTACTTAGACTAGATTTTAATCCAAACCAAATTTAAGAGTCTTAAGTTTGAAATGCTTTAAAAACAAGTTTTCTGTCACCATGGAAAGTTTAAAAAAAGAAAGGAAAAAAGAAAACCTATTGTGAACCCTCTTAGAGCTCTTTTGGGCAGGGAAGTTTGTGTACTTTTTTATCAAATGTACTGAAACCCTGTTTGACTTATCTCCTTGTTTGGGTAAATGTGTCCAGAGTTGGAGCTGCTAGTAAGCTGATGAATTATTTTTCTAAAAGGCTCGCTGGCCTATGTGCAATACAGCCACAAAGACATTCCTTGCATCACATTTCCATTTCCCTCACTTGGTAAAGGATACTTTTTGGGTCTATTTTTGCCACAGAAGGCAATCTTTGTATACATTTTCCTGCGTCAATAAATAATTCAAAAAGCCACAAGCTGTCTCTTTTGAAAATTAAAACAATTCTGTTAACCTGTAATCTGCTTTTGATTCTGAACTCATAAGAGCTGTTTTATATGCTTAATTTCTCAAGCCAAATGTGTTGTTCTGCTTTATTGAAAAAGACTGCTAAAATTAAACAGAGGCCTTTGATGTGTATTAAAAACTCTAATGGAAAGAAAAACACGCTGGGATGTAGTGCTTCCATCTCAAAGCTTTTTCACTGTGCTCTCACACTCTGATGTCCCAACCAAGCCCTGTCCCAGTTGCAAGAGCCTGCCTTTCACCTTCTACATAACAGAACCATTGTTGTGTTGTATACCGTCAAGTCAGGACCAAGTCATAGCTGCTCCTACAGTAAGTTTTCATTGGCTATAAAACACATGGGAAGAGACTGCTCATCTTTCTCTTCTGCAGCAGTTGGTGGATTTAAAGAGCCTGTCTTAGGGTTAGTGAATCCTTAGTCACTAAACCACCAGAGCTTTCTCAAAATGGGACTGCAGAACTGCAAACTGGAGGTGCCTTCCCAAAACGTTCCTCAGCTTTCCTTATTTACAGAAAAAATATTTAAAAATAGATGATACTATGGCCAAAGTGTGTGTCTCTCTCAATGCTGTAAAGTCAGAATCAACTCGTGGCTGACTTTCTAGCAGGGTTTCCAAGGCTGTAAATTGCACAGGATATGGCCTATATTTCTCCCTGACACAGCCAGTGGTTTCAAAATACCTGCCTTTGGGTTAGAAGCACAACTCCCTACTGAAGAGGTTCCCAGAGCTCTCTACGACCAAGGTAGAGTAATTTTTTAAAAAAGATACTATTAAATATATTTACCCAAATTATAAACAACAGCAGCAGTGTTCCTTTGTACATGGTTTATTTCAAGCAGTCTCTAATGGATGTATATGTATGTTATGTGGGTTGGGACTGGGTAAGGAGTGTCAGACACCAGCAGAGCCTCAAGGCACAGCATTACTAGTTAAGAAAAGAGCACTCCAAAGTCTGATTAACCAGCTTCTCTGATAAAACCAAACACATGGTTTTCCAGGAAAACAGAAGATCAGGCTTAAAATTCCACCGTTCTGAAAAAAAAAAAAAAACACAAAACAAAACAAAACAAAAAAAACGGAAAAACTAATTTCTCACCTAAATATTGCAGAATGGGACAAACTGATAAAAGCATAAACAATCAGAGGGATGGAAAGATATATATAACATCAACACATAAATTGATTGCCATTTAACAAAAAAACCCAAAACCCAATACTTATTAGTAAGTAGCCAAATCAACATATCTATAGCACAACAGAAAAAGATTTAAACTTATTATTAGGAAATTAAGAGAAAACAAAAAGGAGCAAAAAAGCTCTAAAATGAAAACTAAGATATGTTGGGAAGAGTGAGTTTTAACGAGATAATGTATCTCTACTCTCTGCTTTGATTTAACTACATGTTTCAGGAGCTTACATTTTCTTAAAATGACATTTAGAAAAGTTACTTAAGAGAAGTCAAAAGATTTTTATCCATGTTATTTTGAAAAATTACCATACTTATATAAAATTAAGAAACACACATAAAGAAAATGAGACAAGTGTTATGGAAGATAGAATGTTGAGTAACTATATAACTTTTTAAAAAAATTTTTTTTCATTTTATTATTTTGTGTGTGCATACTGTCAAATCAGATCTGACTGGAACAGAAGGAAACTGCCCCTCCTTCTCCAGCAGAGCATCTGGCGGATTTGAACCACATACCTCTGGGACTGCAGTGCAGCTTCTTGCCACTAGGACACCAGAGCTCCCTTATATCACTCTTTTGAAACTTTAATTTTTAAAATTGATATGTTTTTGTAAAATACTGTTTAAAAAAATGTGTAAAAAATAAATAATAAATATTAAATTAGGTCTAACCTGGAATAAACTCCAACTCATTATAGACTTCTCTGAAAGAATTTTAAAAAATTAAAATATATATATCTCAATTTTTATTCTATTATCTATCACTAAAAAAATCTGTTTTTGAGCTGTTATTATATATTTTAACCAAAAGAGCTATGGACTACTGGGTAGTGGTCAAATACAAGATAAAAACAGGTTACTCACTGTATTTACTTACATAATTCCCACATTTAGGGCAGGTGGGAAGGACAATGAGTGAGGAAGGAGAGGAGCATAGAGTGGAGAAAGCCAGGGGGAAGAAAAGCAAGTGCCCTAATGCAGACAGTAGCCAACTAACTCTTCATTTCAGTGTCTAAGGACAGCTTCTGTAAGTGACAGAACTTCCATCAAATCTGAGATACACTCACATACATACACAAACCTATAGATACAGCCGTGTGTGTACTTATACCTGCTGCTGTTAGGTGTCACTGAATTACCTATGACACGTTGTTCTGAATTGTTGAGTACACTAAGACTCATAATGACACTATGAACTATGGCTCTGAACCTTGCCCTGTCTTGAGCCAACTTCACCATCTCCTACCCCCAACTGATAGCGAACCTATAAATAACAAGGGCTGGGCCTTGCTCTCCATCCTCATCACCTCTGATAAACCTGAGTCAGTGAAAAAGCTACTGTATGAAGGAGATGTACCTATGCATTTGCTAGACAGTTGATTATTAACTCATTGCTGTCAAGACAAAACCAACTCACAGCTAACCCTCCACTGGGTTTCCGAGGCTGGAAATCACATGGTAGACAGTACTCTTCTTTCTTTTGAGGAGAGGCTGGGAGATTTGACTAACCAGAGAGAGGCACAGCCTTTGGGTTAGCGGTCCAACTTTCCATGCCACCAGAGTGTCCTATATACTTAGTCTTTAAAACGGAAAAGGAGACATAGAAGAAAAAATTTACAGAAATCAACTACTTTAGTTTTCTTTTCCTTCATATTATAGAATATCATGTATGCTATTTCTAGAATCATGAAGAAATCAGAATCTGACAGAAGCGTTAGAGTAAAAACAACACAGAGAAGTATGTTGATAAACATATGGCCATGATTTATCATCATAAAATGCAAGCAATAAGTAGTCAAGGACAAAAAATTACTGCAGCACTAGAAGGAAAACAGGGTCATTTTCTAAACTTTGAAACTCTATAAACGTAAAATAATTGAATCAACCCAACCTAGCAAATTCCTAACAATGTTTCACAATACTGGCACAATCTTTACTGGTTTTACAAGACATAAAACCTAAATTGGTTAGAGGCTCAGGCATTATGAAAAAAAATTTACATTGGAGATGTTTTTTCCTATTATAGAAACTGAATATAGGGAACAGGACACACACACTTTCTCTCACAAAATTCACTGAAAGCTCTGCTCTGGTGACACAGAGGTGACATGCAGCTGCTGCTAAGGATGGGCTCACACTAATAAAGCTGCAGGGGACCATATCCAGTAAAAACCACTATAAAAGAACTGAGTCAAATGGGAGTTTGAGGAACTTAATCACGTTTATGGTAACACAGTCTGCAGGGTGTTATGCGACTAACTTAGAGGCTATGCCTCTCTGACAGTTCAAATCCACCAGCAGTTCCACAAGTGAAAGATATGCTGTGTCCTCTCATGTAGTTTACAGTCTCAGAAGCCCATTGCTGGGTCAGCTAAGAGTCAGTTTTGACTTAATGGCAATGAGTTTCAGTTTACTTAAAAATCATGGTGATTCAAAACCTACACAGCGGGAGTAACCAAAACAGCATGGTACTGGTACAACGATGGGCATATAAACCAATGGGGCAAAATTAACAACCCAGAAACGGACTCAGCTATCTATGGCCAAATGATATAAAACCTATCAAATGGGGAAATGACAACCTTTTCAACAAATGGTGCTGGCAAAACTGGACTGCTACCTGCAGAAAGCTGAAATAGGATCCACCTCTCACACCATACACAAAAATCAACTCAAGGTGGATCAGAGACCTGGGATTAAAGCCCAAAACCATAAAGTTCATCAGAGACAAATTGGGATCAAGCTTATATGGCCTAGTTTATGGTATAAAGAGACTGACAAATACAGCCAGATAATAATGTACATTCTGGAGGGGATAAAATTGATGAATGGGCCCTTCTAAAGATTAAATGCCTGTGTGCATCAAAAACATTTTCTGGCAGAGTGAAAAGAAAATCCACTGACTAGGAAAAAAACATTTGGCAATACCATTTCAGACAAGGGTACCATTTCAGGAAAGGTCTCATATTGAAAGTTTACATAATTCTATAGGGCCTCCACAAGAAAAAGACTGATAACACAATTACAAAATGGGCAAAAGACATAGAAAGACTTTTCACAGAGGAAGATATTTGGATGGCCAACAGACACATGAAGAAACGCTCCAAATCACTGGCAATAAGAGAGATACAAATCAAAACCACAATGAGGTACCATCTCACTCCAGTAGCAGTAACAAAGTTTAACAGAACAATAAGTAATAAATGTTGGAGAGGATGTGGCAAGACAGGAACTCTTATACACTGTTGGTGGATTTGTAAAATGGTACAACCACTCTGAAAGGCAGTCTGACGTTTCCTTAGAATGCTGAACATAGAAATTTCATGCAATTCAGCTATTGTACTACTTGGCATATACTCTGAGAAAATGAGAACTGAGGGACAAATGGAGACTTGTACACCAATGTTCATAGCAGCATTGTTCACCATCACAAGAACATGGCAACAACCTAAATGTCCAACCACATTCAAATGAATTAAGAAATTATGGTACACTCTCACATAATGGAATACTACCTAGCACGCAGGAACAATGATTTTGTAAATTACTACCTAACTTGGGAGAGACTAGAGAGCATCATGCCATGTGAACTAACTCAGTCCCATAAGGACAAATAATGTGTAAGACCATTACTGTAGAACATGTATGAAGATTCAAGTGGGGGGAAGGGGTGGGAGCAGAGGGGTAAAGATGGGCTGGGGGGGGTGGTTGTAGTGGTGGTTAGTCTTAGGGTCGCATAATTTGATAGATGGAGAGAGGGGTGGGTAAAGAAAATAGGAAAGATCCAGTGTGAAAAACAATGTATATGAACTTTGTACATAAACCAGTATAAAACAAAAATTTTATTTTAAAAAAATATATGGTCATATAGGTATGAACACATTGACCTGTTACTTAACCTAAGTGTTGGGGCTTGACTTCGAGCAAAACTACAACAAAAAAATTTAATGTGGTTATTACAGCACTCACATTTACTGATTGCTTACTCTCTATGTTCTAGGTACTAGGCAATGACTTTCACAAACACTGTCTTATTTAGTCCTCCAACAATTCTGAGAAAGGCTGTTGTTATGTGTCATTGAGTCGCCTGCAATTCATAGCAACCCTATGCACAATAGCCCTAAACCCTGCCCTATCCTGTGCCAATCTCCCTGTCTCTGACATACCTACCCCCATTACCCCAGTCACTGAATCAATCCATCTCATCGAGGGTCTAGTTACTCTTATTTTTCATATGGCTGAAAATGCTAGTTATCATCTAATATTTACCCTCTATTTCCTCCTTATAAGAGGCCCTAAATTTCATTAAGGCAGCAATATGCCCACGTATATAGTAAGATGTACCAGTTAGACTAAGCCCTAGCCATAACATATGCACAGAAGAATTGTGTAGGACACTCAGGAATGCTTAAATAGAGCAAACTTAATGAAGCTACAACCTTGTCTCCCCTCTCTCATCTGCGATGGCTCTTAGGCAGCTCCAGCCTTCCGGCCCAGACCTGCAAGGCTGGAGCTTCAGGAGATGCACTGAACAATCAACTGACCTACAAACCTCAAGCCTTTCATTCTCACCTAACAGAATCAATCTCTGCAAGGTTAAGCCATCAGTTACATAGCTAATAACAATGTCACTTTGAAGTCTAAGGTGCATCTAACCTAAGCCATGGCTTTTCAATAGCCTCATATGCATGTGAAAGTTGAACAATGAATAAGGAAGACAGAAGAAATTATGCCTTTGAATAATGACTATACCATGGATGAACTTGCAAAAGAACAAACAAATCGGACTTAGAAAAATGAAGCTAGATTGCTCCTTGGTGGCATGGCCTGGTGTACCTTCGTCTCACATATTTTAGACATGTTAGTAGGAGGGGCCAAGTCCCTGGAAAAAGAAAACGTTTCAGCTGAGTTAAAGCAGGAGGTCAGTAAAAAAAAAAAATATAGGAAGAGTCTCAACAGGATGGACAGACACAATGCTGCACCGATGGGCTAGGACTGTACCAGTAACTGTGAGGATGACACAGGCTGGGGTAGTATTTCATTCTGTTGTACAAAGGACCACTGAAGTCTAATAACAAGCAGCTGAATCTAATCCTAACATACACAATTACACAGATGAGGAAAATGACAGAGATGTAAAAAAATAAGCCTAGGATTATAAACAATGAAAGAATTTCTCTTCTACTTTTCAAAGAGAAGAGCAAATCGGGAGGGAGGAGGTGGGCAGGAAGAAAATGCAACAATGAATGAATGGAAACCTTAAGTCTCTGTAAACTTTCATTTAAATGAATAAATAATTAAAAAAAACAACAACACACAAACCAGAAAAAAATAAAAAAGTCTAAGGTAAGTTAGTAGATAAGAAACAAAGATCCTAGGTCAGCCAGAGCCTCCCTGGTATACAGTCTCACTGCCTGCCTCATAGAAGGAGATTCTGTTTTTAATCAGTACCTTTTTGGGCCATGTTCACGGCTATGCACCTACTGCTAGTACAGTGCTAGGCAGACAGCCTATTTACAATACATAGCTCTTGAATAAAGGAAGGACTTTGGTATATTGTTTCATTAATATAGAGGTAGGAGTTTAAATAAAGACTCCATTACACTCTTATTTTAATCCATAAATAGTTACAAGTTTTATTTTGCCAGTAATATTACATCAGTGAAAGAAATAATAAAAGAGAATTTCAAAGTGTAAAGCAATGAACTAAATTTCACCAGTCCTTGAGAAATACTATTAAGTTTTCTTACCTATAGTTACATCACCTCTGATTTCACTTTCTACACACACCACTGCTCCAGGAGCAATCTTCACACTGTAGGGGGTAAAAAGGTAACATGTATGATGGATAACACAGTCAGCTGTTAACCAAAAGGTTAGAGGTTCAAGTCTTCTGGAAGGCACCTTAGAAAAAAGCCTGGTGACTCGCAGGGAGGGACTGTATAACAATGAAAGAACTTTTCTTTTACTTTTCAAAGGTAACAGCGAACTGGGAGGGGAGTAATGAATGAATGGAAATTTAAAAAAAAAAAAAAAAAGAAGCAGCTAGCCTGGTTACCAGCTTTCAAAGACTCAGTCACAGCCTGTGGAGCAGAGTTAGTTCTCCACTGCCACTACTGGAGTTGTCATAAGTTAGAACCAACTTCACAGAACTAGCATAAACTAGTGTGCAGTCCTAAAACAGGAGGGATAATCCCTTCAAGTAAATGTTTTAGAATTATCTCCAAACTGTATTATTAAATTGAAAATAGCAAGGTACAGAATATAGACAATGGATAACCTTCATTATTCTTGTAAGAAGAAAAGAATGGACACTGTATTAAAAATATTTAACAACCAGTAAGGTAAAATTAATTGAGAAAATAATCTGTAATATTCTTATTTGTTCTTCCCATATTACAAAATGACTTATCAGTACTATAAATTAGAGTACACACTGTTCAAAAGAATCTAACAATTCCTAAGTCATTTGTTGATGATATTTTCATATTCTGTTGTGATCTTTTGTTTGACACACAAAGCTAGCCATACATGGATAAATGGTACCCCTAACCAAATTTATCCTTGAAGATAAATTTGTGGTCTAGTTCAAGAAAAAACAAGCTTGAAAGCACAACAGAAAAACTGATAGTCATTAGGTAACTTGTTCTCATTAGGTTAGGAACTTTTCTTGATAGCAATGATACAGTTTATTGTATTAAAATCACTCTTCCTGGCAAAAAACAAGGCTCCAGGAGTTGATGGCATACCAATTGACATATTTCAACAGACACTGCCCTGGATGTGCTCACTAAGTTGTGCCAAGAAATCTGGAGAACAGACAGCTGGCCCAGTGACTGGAAAAGATCAGTATTTGTTCCCATTTCAAAGAAAGGTGACCCAACAGAGTGCGGAAATTATTGAACAGTAACATTAATATCACATGCAAGCAAGATTCTGCTGAAAATTATCCAAAAACGTTTGAAACAATATGTCAACAGAGAACTGCCAGATGTGCAGGCTGGATTTAGAAGAGGTCGTGGTACTAGGGATATTATAGCTAATGTTAGAGGGATCTTGGCAGAAAGCAAAGAATAATGGAAGAATGTCTATCTGTGCTTCACTGACTATGCAAAGGCTTTTGACTGTGTGGATTACAACAAGCTGTGGCTGACTCTGAGAAGAATGGGAATCCCAGAACATTTGACTCAACAACAACTGCAAAGCCTATACTTGGACCAAGAGGCAGTCGTAAGAACAGAGCAAGGAGACACTATATGATTCAAAATCAAGAAGGGAGTTCGTCAGGGATGTATTTTTGTCTCCATACCTTTTCAATCTGTATGCAGAACAGATTATCCGAGACGCTGGGCTATACGAAGAGGAATATGGCATCAGGATTGGTGGGAGAATCAACAACCTGCGTTATGCAGATGACACAACCCTGCTTGCTGAAACTGAGGAAGACCTGAAGCGCTTGCTGCAGAAGATCAAGGACGCAGCCTCCTATATGGATTGAAGCTCAACATTAAGAAAACAAAGATTCTCACCACTCGGCCAATTGGCAGCATCATTATGGATGATGAAGAGATTGAGATAGTTAACAGTTTTAGTTTACTTGGCTCCACAATCAACACTCTCGGTAACAGCAGCCAGGAAATCAAGAGAAGAATTGCATTGGGAAAGTCAGCTGTGAGGTACCTCTCAAGAGTACAGAAGAGCAATGACGTCAGGCTGGAGACTAAGGTGCACCTGATCCGGGCTATAGTCTTCGTAATTACGTGCTATGCATTAGAGATTTGGATAGTGAATAGGGCTGACAGAAAGAGAATTGATGCCTTTGAGCTGTGGTGCTGGAGATAAGTGTTGAATATACCACAGACTGCTAGGAGAACAAACAGGTTTGTCCTGGAGAAGGTGAAGCTGGAATGCTCCTTGGAGTCAAGGATTCTGAAGCTTCCTCTGACATACTTTGGGCATGTTGCAAGGAGGGGACTGGTCCTTGGAGAGGGACATCATGTTTGGCAGAGTGGAGGGGCGGGGAAGGAGAGGAAGACCTTCAATGAGATGGATCGATTCTGTGACTGGAGCAGTGGGAATAAGTGTGTTTGAGATGGCTAGGTTGGCAGAGAATAGAACAGCATTTAGAGCTCTTGTACATAGGGTCGCTATGAGTCGCAAGCAACTCGATGGCACATAACAATAACAACTTCGTTGCTAAGATATAAAAATAATGGCATTCTAAATATTTTTCTTTATAAACCATCTCTTTAAAAATTTTTAATTATTTTTGAGGAAGCTCTAGCAGCTCAGTGGTAAGGAGTTGCCCTGTGAACCCAAAGGAAAGTGGTTTGAATCTACCAGCTGCTCCGTGGGAGAAAAATGGGCAACATCCTCCCGTGTGATTTATTGCCTCTGAAAACCCACTAGAGGGTCAGCCACAGGCTGGTTCCGACTTAAAATTATATAACACTTTTTCTTTAGCACTACTATATAGAATATAGTAATTTCATAAAGTGACATATTCTACAACTTTGTTAAATCTACTTCTTTAAAATTGTTTGTACATTCTCTGGAACTTTTCCACATAATCATGTCATCTGTGAAATGTTGTTGTTAGGTGTTATCGATTTGAGTATGTCTCAGCAATTCTGTGAACTACAGATCTTTTGTCTTCTATCTTAGGGAAAAGCATCCCTGCTTTATAAGATTTCATAAAAAATAAAATCTCATAAATCTATCTTCTAAGTTATGAATTCTGGATTTTTAAAGAAATTATTAAAACCTCAAAGATGTATATATTGAAAGTGCTTTTTAAATCTCCACATAGTAGAATCAATCAGAGCCAACAACCCGAGCCAACTCCTTATTACTAGGCCACCAGAGCTTCCATTTCTTCAATATAACTCTTCTATTTAAAGATATAGTGAGCTCTTTGACATCTTTCCGACTCCAGTTTGCATGTTGACACCTTTCATTCCTGTCACTTGAAACAAAAGTATTTTCCAAAATTAGTTGAGGGAGCTAGTGAACACTGATGTTCTTTGAAAATGTTTTTTTCTTTACTTTTGCATTTCTCTCATCCAAGTCATTCCTTTCCACAAATAAATCCAAAGAATGAAAAGTGCTGAAGAAGCCCTAATTTTTGCCCACCCTTACAGTTTTACAAAAGAACACATTAATATTAGACAATAATCTAAACAGTTCTAATCCTGCAAGGCCTCCTTTTTGATCAGGGATGGTTAATTAGTCATAGCGTTCACACAAACACACGCAAAATCCACTCCAGGTATGAAAGACTAGATGAAAGCAAAAGTGGGTGTTTGAAAAATTCAACTGAAAATCCAACAACATGACATTCTTTGACAACCGCGCTGAATAACAGGAAACAGCAGGGACGGTCCCCGCTGGTCTCGCGGGCAGGGGGCGAAGTCATTCTCTGCCCCCAGCTCCACCCAGACGACATCCCCACTCCTTCGACGCAAGCGCATTTCGCGGTTAGGGTAGAAAATGTAACAAAGGGTACGAATCTCCGCACTGATTCCGCATCCCAACCCCTCTCCTTTCTTGAAGAACCTCGGGTCCGGGCTTTGGGGACCATCAGAACCACCGCCCGGAAAAGGACACAACCTCAGTCCCAACCATTACAGACTTGGAACACACTCCACCCCTAAGAGTGTTGAAAAGAGGTTTATATAAGTGATAAAACCCACCTCTTTTGAGCCTTCTCCGCCATGGTACAGCCCCTGTTGCCAATTAAAGCAGAGATCGACACAACCGCCTGGCTCGAGCGATGATCTCGGCCTTCGATTGGAAAGTCTAATTGGGTTGGAGGAAAGGCGGAGCCTAGGGGGGCGGGGCAGGACGCGGCGGGGTTGGCAAGGTGGAGGCCGGGGGTTGATCGGTTTGCGCCGTGCTTAGCTATACTGCATTGTGTGGGGCTGCGCTCCCGGCCTGTTCATGCAGACTGTCATCAGTTCTTTTAAAACAGCCGTTTATCCAGCGAGCCTCATTATAACCCTGTTTCACAGCAGCAGCTAATAACGATGCCAACCCCTCCAGGCGTTCTTCATATTGACTGGGTACTCCTTTTCGTCCAGTTTTATGACCACCGCTATTAAGATCCTCCTCCTGTGTTTTTAAACCCTTTTCTCATGTCTTACGAGTTCATCTGTCTTATACTTGAATGCATTCTATCTACTGGCTTTCTCAGTCGCCTGATTTGACTATTCGAATGCCTACGTGGTATCTCCGCTTGGAAGCCTCACCAAACCTGCAAAGATGTTCAAAAGAACTTTCAATTTTCACACCCGCCGCACCCGCGACCCCAGTCCTTGGAGCTCCACTGTTGTAAAGCAAGCAGTCCTCCCCCTTAAACTAGAAACTCTAGAACTTTCCTAGTGTCTCTTCACATTTCCATATATAATTCACTGGCAGATTGTGCCTGGCTATCTCTCTGACGTTTTATTCTTCCTTGTAAGCATTTCCACTTATCCGGAATCTATTTTAATTCTCCGTTTCTGCAAGTGACTGCTTTTCCCGCGGAAGTGGACCTGTGGTACTAAAAAGTAAAAAAAGTCAACAACACAAGAAACAATTCTGTTGTTGTTGAGGCCTCTAACACACAAGGGTTGACCCCAGTGGCTGTTTTTTTTAGAACTAGAAGTCTCCTTGTTTAGGTCACATTGCATCTATACATTCTTTAATTAAAGTATTGGTTTAAATTTCTGTCTCTCATGTAGATTAAGAATTCTTGACGGTATCACGATATGTTAGTTTTGTCAGGTGCTGTGGAGTTGGAACTGACTCGTAACTGACCTCCAGCTGGTTTTCAGTGGGAGAAAATAACATTAGAGGAGATTGACCATTTTTGTCTCTCAACTGTTGGGCAGTTGTTGAATTTGAGCCTGTTTGCATTTGGGCTGAAAGTGCAACTCTTTACCACTAGGCCACCAGCTCACCATAAGGAAATATATAACTCTACATATCTATATACTAAAGAGCTGAACAGAAGATTCCAAAGACAGCTCAGAATGACAAAGCAAAATATTACAATAAAATGTGCGAGGAGCTAGAGTCGGAAAATCAAAAGGGCCGAACTCGTTCAGCATTTCTTAAGCTCAAGGAACTGAAGAACAAATTCAAACCTCGAGTTGCTACAATCAAGGATGCTTTTAGGCAGAATATTAAATGATCCAGGAAGTATTAAAAGAAGGAAGGAATATACTGAGTCATTGTATCGAAAGGAATTGGCAGATACAGAATTTAATGAAACAGCAATTGAGCCAGAGCCTATGGTGATGAAGGAAGAAGTTCAAGCTGCTTTGAAGGGAATAGCAAAATATAAGGACCCGGGAATAGATGGTATACCAATTGAAGTATTTCAGCTAACAGATGTTGCCCTGGATGTGCTCACCAAGTTGTGCCAAGAAATGTGAAGAACAACCACTTGGCCAACTGACTGGAAGAGATCTATATTTGTTCCCATTCCAAAGAAAGGGTGACCCAACTGAGTGTGGAAACTACAGAACAATATCATTGATTTCACATGCAAGCAAGATTCTACTGAAGATTATCCGAAAATGACTAGAACAGCAGCACATCAACAGAGAATTGCCAGAAGTCCAGACTGGGTTTTGAAGGGGTCGTGGTACTAGGGATATTGTTGCTGATGTTAGATGGATCTTGGCTGAAAACAGGGAATACCAGAAGAATGTCTATCTGTGTTTCATTGATTATGCAAAGG
>NW_006399781.1:18371786-18374205 GCF_000299155.1 Elephantulus edwardii
TCTAAAGTACTCAAGAGCAACGGTGTCTCTCTGGAGACTAAGGTGCGCCTGATACAGGCCATGGTCTTTGCAATCGCTTGTTATGCATCAGAGAATTGGACAATGACTAGGGAGGACAGAAGGAGAATTGATGCCTTTGAGCTGTGGTGCTGGAGAAGAGTATTAAATGTACCATGGAGTGCCAAGAAAACAAACAGATTCATCCTAGAGAGGATTAAACCAAGCAACTCCTTGGAGGCAAGGATTCTGGGGCTTCGGCTGACATACTTTGGGCATGTTGCCAGGAGGGACGGGTCCTTGGAGAGGGACATCATGCTTGGGAGGGTGGAGGGACAGGGCAGGAGGGGAAGACCTCTATGAGTTGGATTGATTCGGTGACTGGAATAATCGGGATGGGTGTGTCAGAGGCAGTGCGGTTGGCGCAGGATAGAGCAGGGTTTAGGGCTGTTGTGCATAGGATCGCTATTAGTCGCAAACGACTCAACGGCACATAGCAACAACAACCACATATCTATATATCTATATTTTTCATCTATCTATCTATCATCTATCTATCTATCTATCTATCTATCTATCTATCTATCTATCTATCATCTTCTGTATAATGATATAAATAAGACTATGCCCTATTTACGAAGCTCTTGCGACCTAGTGGCAAGAAGCTGCACTACAATCCTGAAGACACACAGTTCAAGGCCACCAGCAGCTCCACGGGAGAAGGACTGGCAATCTCCTCCCATGCAATTAACTGCCTCTAAAAACCCACCAGAGATTTGGCTATAGTCAATTCTGACTCGATAGTAAACACAACAAGAAGACATATTTAGGAGGCTTTGGTGGCCTGGTGATAAGCAACTGCACTGTAATTCCAAAGACGTGGTTTGAATCCGTCCACTATACTGTGGGAAAAAGAATGGTCAGTCTCCTCCCATGTGATGAACTGCCTCTGAGAAGCTGTCAGAGGGTCAGCAATGAGTGGGTTCCGATGGTACATAATAACAACATGACCAATTTAGGCACTCGGTTCGAATCCAACAGTTGCTCTTTGGGAGAAAGACCAACAATTTCCTCCCATGAGATTTACTGCCCCTGAAAATCTGCAGGAAGATCAACAATGAATCTGCTTTGGCTTAAGTTTCGCAGATATATAACATGTCTTATTTTTAATTTTTCACGGTTTATGTTCACAGACAGTTGAAAAAACGACTTATAGACAGACTATACACATTGTTGCTGTTAGGTGCCATCGAGTTGAGTATGACTCATAGTGACCCTATGATCTACAGATCTGAACCTTGTTTTATCCTACACCACAATCTCTGAAACACTCAAGCCCATTGCTGCAGTCACTGTACAAATCCACCCAGTTGAAAGCCTTCGTATCCTTTGCCATCCCTTTAAACTTTCAAGCATGGTGTCCCTCTCCAAGGAATAAGCTCTCCTAGCAACATGCCCAAAATATGTGAGTTGAAGCTTTATCATACTTACCTCCAAGGAACACTCTGGCTTCACCTGCTTCAATACATATCTTATTTTGGCAGTCCATGGAATATTTAGCACTTTTCTCCAACTCCACTATCAAAGCTGTCAATTCTTCTTCTCTTGTCCTTATTCATTGTCAGGCTCACAGATATACAGCAAGTGATTGAAAAGACCAGGGCTTGAATGAGGCACACCTTAGCCTTAAACTGACATGACTACATACTTTGTTAGTGCTTTGTTCCCATTTCCAAGAAAGGTGATCCAACAGAATGTGAAAATTCTTGAACAATAGCATTGATATCACATGCAAGAATAATTAAAGCTAAACTAAGTAAAATAAAATCCACAGGAATCAAAATTTGACTTTGACTCTGTTTCACCTGAATTTAAAAACCAACATAAGAACACATCTGAGGCCTTGAACACTAATGAACGAAGACCAGCCGAGCCGTGGAAGGCTATAAAAAATATCATCAATGAAGAATGCAAAAGACCATTATAAAGAAAGATAAAAAAAGAAAAGACCAAAATAGATGTAAAAAGAGACTCTGAATATTGCACTAGAGCGCCAAAAAGCCAAAACAAAGGGAAGATATTAAGAAGTTAAGGAGCTGAATAGAAGATTTCAAAGGGCAGCTCAGGAAGACAAGGAAAAGTATTATTATGAAATGTGCAAAGAACTGGAGTCCAAAACACCACAAGGGTCATACTCACTCGCCATTTCTTAAGCTGAAGGAATTAAAGGACAAATTCAAACTGCGAGTTGCAATCCGTAAGGATGCTATGGATGTTGTTGTTGTTATGTGCCGTCGAGTCATTTGCGACTCATAGCAACCCTATGTACAACAGCCCTAAACACTGCTCTATCCTGTGCCAATCGCATTGCCTCTGACACACCCATCCCGATTACCCCAGTCACTGAATCAATCCACCTCAT
>NW_006399781.1:18374465-18376442 GCF_000299155.1 Elephantulus edwardii
GCGATTGCAAAGACCATGGCCTGTATCAGGCGCACCTTAGTCTCCAGAGAGACACCGTTGCTCTTGAGTACTTTAGAATATTGCTATGGATAGAATATTGAATAATCCAGAAGTATTAAAAGAAGATGGAAGGAGTATACAGAGTCACTGTACCAAAAAGAATTGGCTGATACAGAAGAATTTTATGAAACAGTATATGATCAAGAGGCAATGGTGATGAAGAAGGAAGTTCAGGCTGCTCTGAAGGACTTGCAAAAAATAAAGCCCCAGGAATTGATGGAATATCAATTGACATATTTCAACAAACAGATTCTGCACTGGATGTGCTCACTAGGTTGTGCCTGGAGGACAACTACCCAGCCAACTGACTGGAAAAGATCCATATTTATTCCCATTCCAAAAAAAGGTAATCTGACAGAATGTGGAAATTATCATACACTATAAGTCATATCACAAACAAGCAAAATCCTACTGAAGATTGTCCAGCAGTGACTGGAACAGTACATTGACAGAGAACTACCAGGAATACAACTGGGTTTAGAAGAGGCCATGCCACTAAAAACATTATCACCCAGGTCAAATGGATCTAGGCAGAAAGGAAAGAGGGATCTGTGTTTCGTTGACTATGCAGAGACAGTTTTGGCTGTGTAAATCACAATAAATTTTGTTTATGTTGAGGAGAATGGGAATCTCAGAACATTTGATTGTGCTTATGCAAAACCTATGCTTGGACCAGGAAGTAGTCCTCAGAACAAAACAGGAAAACACTGCATGGTTCAAATCAGGAAGGGAATGTGTCAGAGATGCATCTTGTTGCCTTACCTTTTCAATCTATATGTAGAAGAGATCATTCGGGAGGCTGGCCTTTATAAAAAGAAATGTGGTATCAGGATTGGAGAAAGACTCAACAACAACCTATGTTATGCAGATGACACAACCTTGCTCATCAAAACTGAGTAGAACATGAAATTCTAGCTGCAGAAGGTCAAGGACTGTAGTCTTCACTATGGATTGAAGCCCAACATCAGGAAGACAAAGATTCTCACCACTGGGTCAATTGGATGGGGAAGAAATTGAGGTTGTTAACAGTTACAGCTTGCTCGGATCCACAATCAACATTTTTAGCTCCACCAGACAGAAAATCAAAAGACTAATTACATTAGGTAAATCTGCTGTCAGGGACCTTTCCAGACTACTAAGAAATGACATCAGTCTATAAACTAAGGTGCACCTGATCTAGTTCATGGTCTTCGCAATTACTTGCTATGCATCAGAGAGCTGGACAATGACTAAGGATGACAGAAGAAGAATTGATGACTTTGAGTTATGGTGCTGGAGAAGAGACTTAAACATACCATGGACTGCCAAGAAAACAAATAGGTCTGTCTTGGAGGGGGTGAAACCAAATTTTGCCTTGAAGGCTAGGATTTTGAAGCTCCATTTCCCATACTTTAGGCATGTGGCCAGGAGGGACCAATCCTTGGAGAAAGATATCATGCTCGGAAGGGTGGAGGGACAACACAGGAGAGGAAGACCCTGGATTGAGATGGATTGAAACAGTGGCTAGGGCAATGGGTATGTTGGAGTCAGTGAGACTGGCTCAGGACAGGTCAGGCTTCAGAGCTATTATACCTAGAGTTGCTATGCGTCAGAGATGACTTGACAGCACATAACAACAATAACAGGAATAATACTGCTGAAGATCATTCAAAAATGGCTATCTAAAATAGTACATAGGCAGGGAAATGTGCCAGAAGTTCAAGCTGGATTTAAAAGAGACTGTGACACCAGGAATATCATTGCTGATGTCAGATGGATCCTGGCTGAAAACAAAGAATACAAGAATGTCTATTTGTCTCTCTCAGGGAGGAGTGATAGGAAATGGCAAAGGACACACTGACAAAGAAGATTAATCAGAACTGGCTTTGACAAGCACTGTGGCATTTGGACAAGAACAAACTGGGAGGAGGGTAGAGA
>NW_006399781.1:18376788-18377918 GCF_000299155.1 Elephantulus edwardii
ATAAGGATTGGAGGAAGACTCATCAATAACCATCATTATGTGGATGACACAGCCTTGCTTGCTGGAAGTGAGGAGTACTTGAAACACTTGTTAAAGAAGGTTAAACACTGCAGCCTTCAATACAGATTGCATCTCAATGTCAAGAAAGTAAAAATACTCACCACTAGAACAATAGGCAATATTATGATAGATGGAGAAAAGATTGAGACTGTCAAAGACTTCATCTTGCTTGGATCCACAGTCACTACACTTGGTACCAGTTAGTCAGGAGATCAGAAACATATTGCATTTGGAAAAGATATTGTTGTTGTTATTCTAGTGCATAGACTGACAGAAAATCCTAACAATACACAATGCTTATTGTTGTGTGCTGTCGTCTCAGAACCGACTCATAGCTGACCCTCCAGCGGGTTTTTAGAGGCAGTTCAATTGAACAGGAGGAAATTGCCCAACTTTCTCCTGCAGAGCAGGTGGTGCATTTTAACTGCATACCTTTGGGAATGCAGCACAGCTCCTTACCAATAGTCCACCAGAACTTCCTTAGTCTAAGAGGAAAACCATCACCTACTCTATTTATATGTCTAGTTCTGCAAACATAACTAAAAATAATAAGGGGAAGAGTCTGTTTGCCTTCTGAGAAGAAACTAGAAAAACAAGTCTAATAAGATGGAGTCAGAAAATCAAAAGGACTGAACTCCCTCAGCATTTCTGAAGCTCAAGGAACTGAAGAACAAATTGAAACCTTGAGTTGCTAAAATCAAGGATGCGTTGTTGTTGTTGTTGTTATGTGTCATCGAGTCGCTTGCGACTCATAGCGACCCTATTTATAAGAACTCTAAATGCTGTTCTATCCTGTGCCAAACTAACTATCTCAAACGCACTTATTTCCACCGCTCCAGTCACAGATGACATATTTCAGCTAACAGATGCTGCCCTGGATGTGCTAACCAAGTTGGGCCAAGAAATCTGGAGAACAACCACTTAGCCAACTGACTGGAAGAGATCTGTATTTGTTCCTATCCCAAAGAAAGGTGACCCAACAGAGTGTAGAAACTATAGAACAATCTCACTGATTTTACATGCAAGCAAGATTTTACTGAAGATTATCCAAAAACGACTGGAACAGCACA
>NW_006399781.1:18378280-18393343 GCF_000299155.1 Elephantulus edwardii
AACAACCCTGCTTGCTGAAACTGAAGAGGACCTGAAGCACCTGCTGCAGAGGGTCAAGGACTACAGCCTCCAATATGGATTGAGGCTTAATGTCAAGAAGACAAAGATTCTCACCACTGGACCAATTGGCAACATCAGGATGGATGGTGAAGAGAATGAGCTTGTACACAGCTTTAGTTTGCTTGGCTCCACAGTCAGCACTCTTGGCACCAGTTGCCAGGAAATTAAAAGGCGCATTACCATGGGAAAGTCTACTGTTAGAGACCTCTCCAAAGTACTGAAGAGCAATGGTGTCTCTCTGGAGACTAAGGTGTGCCTGATACAGGCCATGTTATTTGAAATCACTTGTTATGCATCAGAGAGTTGGACAATGACCAAAGAGGATAGAAGGAGAATTGATGCCTTTGAGCCGTGGTGCTGGAGAAGAGTATTGAGAGTATGGACTGCTAGGAAACAAACAGATTCATCCTGGAAAGGGTTAAACCAGGCACCTCTTTGGAGGCAAGGATTCTGAGGCTCTGTCTAACATACTTTGGACATGTTGTAAGGAGGGACCGATCCTTGGAGAAGGACGTCATGCTTGGGAGGGTGGAGGGACAGCGCAGAAGGGGAAGGCCCTCTGTGAGGTGGATTGATTCAGTGACTGGGTTAATCGGGATGGGAGTGTCAGAAACAGTACAATTGGCACAGGACAGAGCAGAGTTTAGGGCTGTTTTACATAGGGTCGCTATGAGTTGCAAGTGACTCGAAGGCACATAACAACAATAAGAACTCAGCTAACTTAGACTAACTGTAACCATTTTGTGGCGTTTCCCATACGTATTTCTAGTGTTTAGCACAGAGCATAACCTAAGACTTTATACTCCTTATAATTTTAATTCTTCAGTTATTTATCTCCAACTGCATTTAACTAACCAGCTTTGTATTGAATACATTTGTGTGCTTTACCCTGTCTTCCTAACAAGCTTCCTCACAATTATATTCCATTTCAAGATGGAAGAGCTCAGTCTTGGAGAAGTCAAGAGACTTGCTCAGAGCTCCGCAGTCAGTAGTTGTGATGTGCCATTCAGTTGGAACCAACCTATAGCTGACGCTCTAGTGAGTTTTCAGAGGGACTAGATAGAGATTGCCCATCTTTGTTCCATGGAATGACTGGTGGGTTTGAACTTACTTCTAAACCACCAGCACACCCTCAAATAATAGAGGCACTAGGATTTTCTCTGTGGAGAGCTGTCTTTCACTATGATGTAGTTCTTGTGGTTAAGATGTTCGAGTATCAGTTTGCAGTTCTGTGTGCCTTTAGAGATGACAGCTTTGGGCAAGCTATCAGGAGGTGCCAGTCCTTAGAGAAGGACACTATGTTTGAGATGTAGAAGGTCAGCACAAAAGAGGAAGACCTTGGATGAGATGGATTAACACAATGACTGTAGTAATGGGGTCAAATATATTGGAGGTAGCAAGGTTGGCTCAGAATAGGGCAAGGTTCAGAGCGTTTGTTTATAGGGTTGCTATGAGTCTGACAGCTCTCTGATGTCTGGACTTAGTAGACGGACCTCCTCTTGTATAAGATGGCACTTTTTTCCTTCTTATTTTGCCTCTAAGCAGCCTCTTCTCACTAATTTTTCACTAATATTTCAATATTAATTTCTCACTAATATTTCAAAGGAAAAGCTTCTTTTTGCATCCTTAAAATGTTCTTTCCTTTAACAGATATTTATCGAGTAAGAAGCATGTGCTGGGAATACAGCAATCAACCAAACAAACTCCCTTGTAGAGTTCATAAGGTACTAGGGAATTGGGCAATAAATGAAACCTATAAGGACTGATCACGGGTGCAGTGGAGGGCAGCAGTAGTTGAGGTGTGGAATATTGTTTCACAGCTCAGATTATCTGCCTCCTCTCATGCTCTGTTCTTGTTCCTACTCCCAGTCCACAAAGTTGTCTGTCCACCACAAAGAACAATGAGATTTTTCACTAACTTAGGGAAGAAAATATGACAGTCAGATGACTGGAAAGGCAAATAATGTGGAATGTAAATGCCACATAACTACAGCTTCTGAAAGCAGTATTTTTAGAATGAGCCGTTATTAAGTAATCCAACATCCAACTGTGTTTTGGTTTCTATAGAGCAGTTCCTTTTATCAGAAAGGCAGTCTTGCTACTACTTATCACTAGGGCTTTGTTTGTCCTTCACTCACTCTGGCCTTTCCAAACCATATAAAAAGATTAAAGAGAGCCTGGTAGAGAGTTCTCATGCAGGAAGGCCCCCGTTACGGGAACTGAAAAGGACAGCACCTTTTGTTCTGGTTCCTAATGGAGTGGCTTCAGCTCCATCCTCTATCACTCTATCAAGGGGCTGCCTTCCCTTTTGCACTTTTGTTTAATTATCTTTGCTCCGTGGATTCATTTTCTACACATGCCAGGTAGGCTTGATAGTTCGCTGTACTTTTTTACCTTTATGAATTCTATCGTAGAGCAAAAAGCATAGACTAGACTGCACATATGAAGATAAACTATCAATGACACTTCTTGTTCACTTACTATCATTGATTGAATGAATATGCATAATGTAGCAAAACTTAACAGCAATTGGCATCATACCTGCAATGATGCAGAGCCAAAGTTTAATACGTGAACAGTAGACCAATAGAGGATGAAAATAACCTCTAGGGAGATATGAATGTTTTGTTTTGGGGTGTGTGGGGTTTTTGGGGGGTTTTTTTTTTTGGTTGTTATGTTCTTCTTTTGAGATGAATGTTGAGGTGGTGCAGAATGTCCCCAGATGGTTACCGCTTTCTCAGCCATGTGTCCCAGATGATGTATAGTAGTCTTGATTTATTATGCTTTACATCATCAATAAAGTTACATTTTAATAAATACATTGTTAAATGTTGAGGACTCTCCTTCACAGGGTCGCCATAAGCCGCCTACGACTTGATGGCACTTAACAACAACAACATATATTGTTAAATGTGATTTTTAAAATCCCTTTGAGTTATTTCTCAGAGAAATGAAAGAAAAAATCCTTTTAGATTAAATATACATCCACTTGGCATTTTAAAAATTATCATCGAGTGTTGTCTTAGTGCAATGTAACAACCTGGGTGACCTTTGAAACCAGAAATGTATCGCCTCACATTTCTGGAGGCTTGAAGTCCAAGTCATTCATGTCAGCTGGACAATGGTTTCTACCAGTCTTCAGGGGAAGGTCCTTTCTTGTTTATCCCACTTTCTGCTAACCCCAGGTATTCCTTGACTTATGGATGCCCCTTTACGTGGACGAAGTTCCTTCCTCTGTGTACGTCTTCTCCTCTTCTATAAAGAGGCCATTCAGATTAGACTAGGATTCATCTCATTCCAGCATGATTTCATATTAACTTCAGGGACTTTGTTTCCAAGTAAGGCCATGTTTACAGGCAGTGAGAGTTAAGGCTTCATCAAATCTTTCTTGGGCACACAATTCCACTCAATAACCCCAGGTTTTCGTTTTCTTTCAGATACCTCTTTCTCCTTGCCGGAGGGCACCTCCTGGCCTTGGCTGCCATGGGTTCCTATGCTGTGCTTGTCCTCATCCCTGCTGTCTGCGCTGTGGTTTTGATCTGCTCCCTCAGCCCACAGCAAGTCCACAGACACACTTTCTTCTTTCAGATGAGCTGGCAGACCCTGTGTCACTTGGGTCTGCACTACACGGAGTATTGTCTTCAAGAGCCTGCATCCATGAGGTGAAAAAACCTGTTCGTTTGTTAGTGTGTGCGGAGCTACCAAGCTGTTGCTTGTATCTTGGTGGTAATGTAGAAAGGTTCCACAATGAGTTTGAATCCTCATCCTTCCATATTTGAGCAGTGTGAGCTTGGGCAAGCCATTTAGCCCCTCTCAGCTTCAATTTCTTTCTCTGGTAGAAAATAATGGGGATAACAATACCTATCTTGCAAGATTGTTGTGTTGAATGTAATAAATGTAATAATTCCCTGTATTGCCTCAGAGCACTACCACAGCTGCATTTAATATTGTGCCTAAGAAGATTGGGGAGGGGAGCCCACAGAGCCCACAGATGAGGCCTGCCTGGAACTCAGTGCCATTTGCTGACTTGTGTGGGTGGTTAGACACACAGACAGCAGCATTCCTGATTAGGACAGGGAAGATAGAAGCTGACTGTAAACCTTTGCTGCCTTCTAAAGCAGCTACTGAGAAAGAGGTAGCTGCTTGTGCAAGAGTTTTTCTTTCATCCAGACCCAGCTGTTCCCATCTCTGCAGAAAGAAGGGGAGTCTGAAAGGCACCATCTCCCCTCGGCCCCCTGAGATAATGACAGATCAAAAAGTGTTTTTAGGAGTCAATGAGATTACAAAAAACTAGGAGGAAGCATGTGTCTCTGTGATCTGATCTCGAGGCCTGAGGTTCCTGGTTGCCTCTAGTTATCGTGACTGACGTGAGTCTGAGGTGACTACGGACTGCCGTAGCCTGTCTTGGTGATTCTCTCTGACTCTAGCTGGCCGTGGGCTCCCTGACTTTGCCATCCCTATACCACATCCAGAATCCTTTTCTTTATTATGACTGTTTTCACATAAGGCTTTCAGGGTTGGCTTCTTGAAGAAAAGGCAAGCTGCCAGGTGGGCAGAGAGTAGGAAGCATTGGCTGGTATGTGGTGAATTAAGATTTCTGTAGGAAGCACTGACCTGATAGGGGCTGGAAAAGCAAGTTAAACGGGATCTTGAGAGGGAGGAAGGCTGAGCCAGTGCTTAATTGACCAAGAGCCTGAATAGGATGAGTGACATATAGAGGCCACTTTTTCTTTTGATTTTTTTTTTCTTTCCGAATTCCTGAGTGATGCAAATCCTTAATGTGCTCAGTTGCTAGCCTAAAGGCTAGGTGCCTTGGAAGAAAGGTCTGGAGCTCTACCGCATTCATTGAAAACTCACTCATTCCACTCTGATTCTCACAAGGTGACTCTGAGCCAGAATCTGTGAAAAGAAACTGGTATGTGTATACTGCCTTTAGTTTTTGTGCGGTGCCTGCAAGTTGACTAAAACTCATAGCAATCTAATCAGAACAACAGATCTGAGCCTTGCCCTGTCCTGTGTCGTCATCAGTATCTCCGTCATGCTTAAGCCCTTTGTTGTAGTCACTACATCAATTCGTCTCTTCGATCATTGTCTTTTCTTTAAAAGAGCCTCTGTGTTTCCCAGCATGATGTCTTTTCCTACTGACAATCCACTCAAAGGCTGTGAGATGTGTGTTCAGCATCTTTGTCTCTAGGGGGCAACCTGATTGTACTTCCTCCAAGACAGATTTGTTTGTTCTTTTGGCCGTCCATGAGACACTCTGTACTCTTCTCCAACACCAGAGTTCAAAGGCATCAATTCTTCTTCAGTTATCCTTATTTATTATCTAATTTTTAGATTCCTAGGAATCAGTGGAAAAAAGCTGACCTCATTACTCTTTAGCACTTTGGAGAGGTCCTTGACAGCAGATTTTCCCAAAGCAGCACATCTTTTAGTTTCTTAACTGCTGTTACCATGCGTGTTGGTTGTCTATCCAAGTAAAATGACATTGTTGACAACTTTAATCTTTTCTCCATCTATCCTGGTGTTGTCTTCTGGTTCAGTAGTGAGGGGTTTTAGGTTTTTTATGTTGAGATGTAACCCATATTGAAAACTGGTCTCTGATCTTCTGCAGGAAGTGATTCAAGTCTTCTTCACTTTCTGCAAGCAAGGTGTGTGTATTCATAATTTGTCCTGAGATTAGCTAAGATTAGTAGAGAAGTCTTATGTCAACATAGTCCCAAGTGCTTATCCAGCTGTATGAGTCAATAACTTCTAATACGAACAACTCCATCCATGGCTCAGTTCTCCAATTCCTCTATGGTCCTTGGGTTCAGATTTGCTAGGCCTCCCAGAGACTCAGACCCGTCAGGGGAATGACTCACGTGACCATAGGTATGCAGGCTGGTTTTGGAGAAACTGCTGAGCAGTGGGCCAGGATCCAGTTGACTGTCACTTGCGGCACAGCTAGATGGTGACTATGGGTGGTGTAGAGACCGGTGAAGAGCTGGAAGCTATGTGCTAGGTGAGCAAAGTTTTCCAAAGGAAAAAAAGCAATGGCGCTGAGGCCCCATGAGTTTATGAAAGCCTCTAGTAGGGTGGGGCTTGCATCCCATCCTAATCCACTCTCTTTCATACAATAATTACATCAGCACAAAATGGACAGTTAATCATTGGCTAGAGAATACATCTGAATGATAAACCACAGATACCCAGATTGTATCACCTGAATAATACAGGTTGTTGAGTCTTCCTCTAATCCTAATGCCACATTCTTCCTCATATAGTTCAACTTCTTCAATTATTTGCTCAGCATATAGAGTGAATAGATATAGGGAGTGGGGAAAGGGGATACAACCCTGAAATACACTTTTCCTGACTTTAAACCATGCAGTGTTTGTTCTGTTCAGAAAATTCTTTTGGTCTATATGAATGCTTCATATGAGCACAATTAAGTGTTCTAGAATCTCCATCCTTCTCAATGTTAGCTAGAACTTTTATGATCTGCACTAAATGCCTTTGCATAGTCAATAAAACGCAAATAGACACCCTTCTCGTCTTCTTGGCTTTTGGCCAAGACCCATCTGACATCAGCAAAGATATCCTTTGTACCATGGCCTATTATGAATCCACCTTGAACTTCTGGCAGTTCTGTGTTGATGTACTCTTCCAGCCATTAAAAAAAAAATCTTAAGCAAGATTTTACTTTAATGATATTGCTAGATACTTTCCACACTCTGTTGGATCACTTTTATTTTGGAATGTTATTATTGTTGTTCATTGCCTTAGAGCGACCCTATGAACAAAAGGCGTGAAGCCCCTCTACAACTACTGACATTTATTAAAGTTCATAGAGTTTCTGGAGGCAAGTTGTTTGGGAAGTGGATGCCACTCCTGCTTCCAAACCTGTTCTAGAAGGTTATTGGTTGAGTTACCTGCGATGCATAACGACCTTATGTACAGCAGCTCTGAACCCTTCCCTGTCCTGAGCCACTGTCACTAATCCTGACACACCAACCCCCATCACCCCAATTACTGTTTCAATCCATCTCATCGGGGTCTCCCTCGCCTGCACTGTCCATCCACCCTCCCAAGCATGATGTCCTTCTCCAAGGACTGATCTCTCTTGTCCATGTGCCCAAAGTAGGTGAGGCAGAGCTGTTTCATTTTCTAAAATTTTGCTTTGAAATGACTAATCCACAATATAGAGTCAAAAGTTACTATGTGTTCAAGTAAATTGGTATTTTTATTAAAAAAAATACTATCTTAGCAAACGTATTTCTATTCAGCTTTATATGACATTGCTTGGATAAATGATTAATAATTTACTCTAAAGTCAAATTTACCTGAAAACCCCTATGTTTTCTGACTTACGCTTGTTGTTCAAATATGCAATGCAACCCTTATTTAAAATTCTGATTTATTGCTTTTCTTAATCAGGCTAAAATGACCCTTCTTTCTTTTTCTTTTTTTTTAATAATTTTAATGAACATTTACAGAGAATTTGGATTTCCATTCATTCATTGCTGCACTTCTCTACCCGCCCAGTCCTCACCCCCCGCCTTCTTTCTTTTTTATAAGGGAGCTCTGGTGTCCTCCCTAATATGTAGGAAGTTACGCTGCAAACTTAAAGGTCATATCCTATTCCATTCGATTGAACAGGTGGCTGTCTTCCAAAGTTGGTATAGATTGGTGGGCATGTCCAGGGTGCATCTGTTTCCTGTAACATGTCAATTGGAATGATATCAGTTCCCAGGCCCTTATTTTTTACCAATGTCTTCAGTGAACCTTGGAATTCTTCCTTCTTGATTATATGATACTTCCTGAAATTGTTCAGCGTCAACCAAGTCAATGAGTCTGTGTATTCCTTCCATCTTCTTTTGTTGTTGTTATGTGCCTTCAAGTCGTTTGCGACTCATAGCGACCCTATGCACAACAGCCCTAAACCCTGCTCTATCCTGTGCC
Organism: Elephantulus edwardii; assembly: GCF_000299155.1. Classification (NCBI taxonomy): domain Eukaryota; kingdom Metazoa; phylum Chordata; class Mammalia; order Macroscelidea; family Macroscelididae; genus Elephantulus; species Elephantulus edwardii. Next base: position 18,386,285 of record NW_006399781.1, read on the forward strand.
AACCGCACTGCCTCTGACACGCCCATCCCAATTACCCCAGTCACCTAATCAATCCATCTCATAGAGGGTCTTCCCCTCCTGCGCTGTCCCTCCACCCTCCCAAGCATGATATCCCTCTCTAAGAACCCGTCCCTCCTGGCAACATGTCCAAAGTATGTCAGACGAAGCCCCAGAATCCTTGCCTCCAAGGAGTAGCTTGGTTTAATCCTCTCCAAGATGAATCTGTTTGTTTTCCTGGCAGTCCATGGTACATTCAGTACTCTTCTCTAGCACCACAGCTCAAAAGCATTCACTCTCCTTCTGTCCTCCCTAGTCATTGTCCAACTCTTTGATGCATAACAAGCGATTGCAAAGACCATGGCCTGTATCAGGCACGCCTTAGTCTCCAGAGAGACACCGTTGCTCCTGAGTACTTTAGAGAGGTCCCTAACAGCAGACTTTCCCATCGTGATACGCTTTTTGATTTCCTGACTGCTGGTGCCAAGAGTGTTGACTGTGGAGCCGAGCAAACTGAAGCTGTGAACAATCTCAATCTCTTCGCCATCCATCCTGATGCTGCCAATAGGTCCAGTGGTGAGAATCTTTGTCTTCTTGACATTGAGCCTCAGTCCATACTGAAGGCTGCAGTCCTTGACCCTCCGCAGCAAGTGCATGAGGTCCTCCTCAGTTTCAGCAAGCAGGGTTGTGTCATCTGCATAACGCAGATTGTTAATAGATCTTCCACCAATCCTGATGCCACAATTCTCCTCATAGAGCCCAGCCTCTCGGATAATCTGCTCTGCATACAGGTTGAAAAGGTATGGAGATAGGATGCAGCCCTCGCGTACACCCTTCCCAGTTTTGAACCATGCAGTTTTACCCTGCTCTGTTCTGACTACTGCCTCTTGGTCCAAGTATAGGTTTCGCATTAGCACAATTAAATGTTCTGGGATTCCCATTCTTCTCAGAGTCAGCCACAGTTTGTTATGATCCACACAGTCAAATGCCTTTGCATAATCAATGAAACACAGAGACGTTCTTCTGGTATTCTCTGCTTTCAGCCAAGATCCATCTAACATCAGCAACAATATCCCTTCTTCTTTTAATTCATTAAATATTTTGTCCATGGAATCCTTTGGTGTTACGACTCAAGGCTTGAATTTATTCTTCAGTTCTTTCAGTTGGAAAAACCCTCTTAGTTTTCTAATTCCAACTGGGTGCTCATTTAATTACAATTTTGGATAAGTAAGGAAATCAATTATCCCTAATTCCTTTAAAAACACCTCAAACTCATTGCCGTGAAGTCAGAACTGACTCGGAGCTGACCTCCAGCACATTTTTAAAGGCTGTCTATTGCACAGGAGGAGATTGCTCATCTTTCTCTCGATACGTAGCTGGTGGATTCAGACTGTGTGTTTTGGGCTTGGAAGCAGAAATACTTCTCCACTAGGCCACCGACATTCCCCTTTAAATCCTTAGATACACAGAAGCATGGGTGGTTGTGAAACAGTGCAGCTTTCTCTACACGGGATAGCAGTCCTGAGAGTAGCATGTGACAAAGTAATTCTCTTATTCTCAAAAGCCTTGCTAGCAGTATCTTTTCTGCTCTTTGATGTTGAAGCAGTAATGTAATAATCACATCATTGGTTAAGAATCTGCATCAAACTGCCAGTGATTCAGCATACACTCCTGAACCTCAAGCTTGATTTAAAAAACTCCAAATCATGCCAATCTCATCTTAAGGGCGTGGTTTGCATTTAAAATCTTCAACTTTCTAGAACTTGTATTCAGAATTAGCTTTTTGTTTCTTCCGTGGCTAATTTCTCCCAAGCTATTTTCCAGTCTTTGAGCTTAAAGTCTCAAAAATATTCTTAGAAATACTATGGTTAGTGTTTCCCTCCATTATCCTTTTCATTCACAATAGTACATTTCCCTATTAACTTTTGATCTTGCCATGAGATGGAGCCCAACTGTTCAGAGCCTCCCTTGGCTGTGGGGTCATGTGTAATGTTCTGTAATGGGAGGGACCAAGTAAACATGAAATGTTTTTACATGGAAAAAAATGTCTTTCAGGTTCTGCATCACTCTTTCTTCCCTAATGCTCTTGACCCAGAGGGTCACATCCCTCTCCCTGGATATCTGTGAAGGGAAAGTGGAGGCACCATCAAGAGGCATCAGGATCAGGAGCTCTTTGTCTGAGCATCTACGTGAAGCACTTCCCTATTTCAGCTACTTTCTCTTTTTCCCTGGCCTCCTGGGAGGTCCTCTATGTTCCTTCAAAAGATTTCAGGCTCGTGTTCAAAGATCCAGCTCTTTGTGTCTAAAGCACTCTTTCTGGGCTCTGGCCAGAAGGAGTCTGCAGATCCTGGGACTAGAGTGCCTGAAAGTTGCCGTGAGGCGAGTGGTCAATGCTGAAACAGGCTTGTGGGATTGTCAACAACTGGAGTGTATCTATGTCATGTGGTCCACAGCGGCCCTTTTCAAACTCACCTATTACTCCCACTGGGTCCTGGATGACTCCCTCCTCCATGCAGCTGGATTTGGGTCTGAGATCAGTCAGAGCCCTGAAGAGGATGCATACATCCCTGATGCAGACATCTGGACCTTAGAGTCAACCCACAGGATATCCCTATTCACAAGGAAGTGGAACCAAAGCACAGCTCGCTGGCTCAGACGGCTCATATTCCAGCAAAGCAGGGCCTCGCCACGGTTGCAGACATTCGCCTTCTCTGCCTGGTGGCATGGCCTCCACCCAGGACAGGTGTTCGGTTTCTTCTGCTGGGCTATGATGGTGGAAGCAGATTACCTGATTCACACCTTTGCCAATCTGTTTATCAGATCCTGGCCCATGAAGCTGCTCTATCGAACTCTTACGTGGGCCCACACCCAGCTCATCATTGCGTATATCATGCTAGCTGTGGAGACACGGAGCCTTTCCTCTCTGTGGTTGCTGTGTAACTCTTACAGTAGTGTCTTTCCCACTGTGTACTGCATTTTGCTTTTTCTGTTAGCAAGAAGAAAGCATAAATTTCACTGATATCTTTCCCTGAATTTCATGTTATATACTCATGGAACAATACCTTTAGAAAGTGTCAAAAGATGTTATAATGATGATGATGATGTTGGTGATGTGTATGTTTGGTTTGTGGGGGGGGTTGTTGTTTTATAACATTGACAATTTGCTCTGTTTATTTGCAACCTCCCATATTTGGCTATAATACCCTTCTTATTAATATTTTTATCATTCATATACACTGGTTCTCATACATATGTTGTTGTTATCGTTGTTATGTGCAATCAACTCACCTGTGACTCATAGTGGCCTTATGTACATTAGCTCTGAAACCTGCCCTATGCTGAGTCAATCTCATTGTCTCTGACAGACTTAATCTCATTCCAATCAGAGTCAATCTATCATTCACTCCTACACTGTCTCTCCACTCTTCTAAGCATGATGTCCCTCTTCAAGAACTGGTCCCTCTTGGCCACTTGCCCAACGTATGTGAGACCCAGCCTCAAAATCCTTGCCTCTAGGGTGCAGCCTGGTTTCACCCTCTCCTAGGCAGAACTGTTTGTTCTCCTGACAGTCCACGGTATGTTCAACACTCTTCTCACAACTCAAAGGCATCGATCCTTCTTTTATCATCCTTAGTCATCATCCAGCTCTCTGATGCATAGCAAGTAATTGCAAAGACCATGCCCTCAATCAGGTGCACCTTAGTCTCCAGACTGACATTGTTGCTCTTCAGTGCTCTATATTGTGTTTTATACAGCTTCTCATTTAGTGTATTTGGTTTTTAAGTGTTAAATGTAGGGGTATTTTTTCCCCTTAAAATATATGTTGAAGGAGTTCTGGTGGTCTATTCCATAGGTTGTTATGCTGTTAACCCAAAGGCTACACCTTTCTGGTGGAGCGAATCTACCAGATGCTCCTATGGAGAAAGATGCGCAATCTCCTCCCATGTGATTATAGTGTTGGAAACTGGTGGAGCATCAGCTGTGAGTCAGTTCTGACTCAATGACAATGAATGATAAAGAGGGAGAGAGAGAAATATGTATGTTGATGTAAGTCCTGGTACCTGTGAATGTGACCTTGTTTGGAAACAGGCTTGTTGCAGATATAATAAATTAACATGAAGTCATACTGGATGAAATAGGATTAGTCCCAATCCAGTATGAGTCAAAAAGAGAGATTAGACAGAGACAGTAAGACACACAGAGGAAAGAGCACTATGTGATGTGGGTGATAGAGATTGGCATTATGCTGCTACAAACTCCTGCAGGTGCCAGGAAACAGATGACAGAGGATCTTCTTTTAGAATCCTTGGAGAGCATCGCCTGCCCTGTTAACATCCTACTGTGAGAATAAATTTCTGTTGTTTTAAGGCACCAAGTTGGTGGTTCTTTGTTATGGTAGCCCTATTTTTTTTTTTTAAACAAAGACACAAATCCAAGCTTGTATACAATATAACACAAGGAGTAGGGATGCTGGTGATCATAAAACCAGTGTGCTGTCAAGCCAAGTCAATTTTGACTTATGGCAACCTCATGCCTATCAGTGAAGAGCTGTTTCTAGGTTGTTTCATGGCTGATTTTTCAGAAGTAGATATGCAAGCTTTTTTCTGAGGTGTTTCTGGGTAGACTTGAATGGCTAATATTTTGATGAGTGTTTACATCACTCAGGGACTCCTTCAGAATTGTTATTAGATGATATTGCGTTGGTTTCCACAGATAGCAACCCTCTGTACAACAGAATGAAACTGCCCTATCTTGCACCATCCTCCGAAGCATCACTGATGGAGCCACTAGTGTAGCCAGTGGGTCAGGAGACCTCAGTGAGAGTCTTCCTCTTCTTAACTGAACTCACATTTTACCAACCATGGTGTCTTTCTCCAGAGACTGGTCCTTTCCAATAACACATTTAAAGTATGTGAGACAAAGTCTTGTCATCCCCATTTCTAAGGAGCATTTTGGCTGCAAATCTTCCAAGACAGATTTGTTTGTTTATTTGAAAGTTCGTGGTACATTCACCATTCTTTGAAAACATCACAATTCAAAAGCATCAATTTTTCCATCTTCCTTAATCAGTGTCCAGTTTTTGCATGAATATGAGAGAGTTAAAATGCCATAGTTTGGTCCTGCCGTCTGGCCCGCGGAGTCCCCAGCCGACCCACCCTCACTGGGACCCATCCTGAAAGGAGCATCGGCCTCGCTTGCTCTCTCGCCATGTCTGGCTCTTCTAGTGTGGTTGCTATGAAGAAAGTGGTTCAGCAACTTCGGCTGGAAGCTGGGCTCAACCGCGTGAAGGTTTCCCAGGCAGCTGCAGATTTGAAACAATTCTGTCTGCAGAATGCTCAACATGACACTTTGCTGACTGGAATATTTTCAAGTACAAATCCCTTTAGACCCCAGAAAGTCTGTTCATTTTTGTAGTAAAATGAATCTTTCAAAGGTTTCCTAAACCACTCTTAAGAACCAGTGATTATTCAAAGGAGAGCTAAAATATGAAGCTTGTACAAAAGCTTATCCCTACAACATATGTGCCATACTATACAGATTTCTACTTTTGTCAGCTCTTAACATCTACCTCTCTGAATTTTCATGAGTTTCTATTTCACAAGGGTAGTAATTATCTCATATACACTGATAGCTGCATATAATAAAGTCCTTGGTATAAAAAAATGCCATAGTTTGGGTCAAGCCTTAATCCTCAAAGTGATATATTTATGGAGTTCTGAGTAAGCATAAATTTGTGATGCCTTTAATCTAGCTCATCAACTTCTCATTGTACTCAACAGCCCACAGTAGACAAAGTAGATAAATGGAATTCCCCGGAGTTGAATTATTAAGGGAGAAGCAATAGAGATGGAATTGCTAAAGGACATTTTAAACAAAAACAAAAAAAAACATAAAAAACAACAAAGAAAAGGCGGGTGCGCCCAAGTTTATTAAAAACTACGACAGCATGGCACACAGGCTCCACGTGGTGTTTTGAAATCCATACCAACTGTGGGCTGAGTGACCTGCACTTGGACAGACTGCCAAAGTCCAAGAGCTTCACCTTTTCCTTAGCATCAGGATCTACTTTCAATGATCTCCTGATCCAAGGCTGAAACCTCTGATACGTAATAATCTCTCCTTTCTCTCTGCTCCTCCTGCAGCTTAATGGAGATGCCTCTCACAGGTCCTCTCTGAATCTGCTTCATCAGATGTGTGACATAACCTGATACCTTGCTCTAGAGCTTTTTGCTGGTAATAATGGTGATCTTCCTTTGCACACATGCTTGTTGGTGTGGAAGTCAGTACCCAGGCATGTGTAGTTTTTCTCAGTGATGACCTGGGCCGCCTTCTTCATGGTTTTGGTGCAAACGTGGCCCATGTTGGCGGGTCCTTGGTGAAAGAGCGTTAAAGGACTTTTAAGACCATTGCAAACATGGTTCTTAAAAAGGCCAATCTTAGAATTTAATCCAGAGAGGCAAGTGTAGAGGACGGAAGTGTTACAAACTGGGAGAAATGAAAAGAAATTGAGATAATCGTCGCAGCTTTATTATTATAGGAAGAAATGCTCTGCATTAGAATAATTAGGCAAATTATGATTAATGATGATAGAGAAAAATTGATGCCTTAGGGGTTGGGGTGTTGGAGAACAGTACTGAATATTCCATGTGTTACCAAAAGAATAAATAGATATGTTTTGGGAAAAAGTACAGCGAGAGTGCTCTGTGGAGGAGAAACTATTCCTTGGAAAGGGATATCATACTTGGAAAGGTGGAAGATAAATGAAAGAAAGAGAGGAAGACCCCAACAAGATGGATTGACATAGTATATGCGGCAATGGGCTCAAATGTGGTTCAAGATGATGAGGATGGCACAGGAGAGGACAGATGTTGCTGTCCATTTGCCAGCAGGGAGCAGTGACACCCTGATGGGGGTAAGCATGCACAATGGAGACACACCACTCCGGGAGTACTTCAGAGAGCCTACTCAACTCTATTGGGGGTTATAGTGTGCTTATATACAGGCAAGTAAACAGGGAGACAGGATGGGGTGGATTTGTTTTTTTTTTAATTATTAAATTTT
>NW_006399781.1:18393991-18417168 GCF_000299155.1 Elephantulus edwardii
CATTCATTCATTGTTGTAGATTTGTCCCCTCCCAAGGCTCCCCCCCACCAGACATTACCCTCTTGGAAAAGTAAAAGAAAAGATTCTTTCATTATTTTACAAATGATGGGGTGGATTTTAAATGTGGAGTATGTGGATTGGACAGGAGAACCTCAGCCCAGTGTAGACCACTCCCAGCTCAATGAATGTGGCAGCCATCTTCTTGGGTGGCGAGCTTTCTCAGCCAGTATAGCTTCAGCACAGGACAGGCTTGCACTTACCTGGAGCTAAGTGGTCTGCCCCAGGCAGGGGCCTCCTCCTCCTTCTCAACACTCCCCAACAGACAGGGTTCAGGTCTGTTGTTCATAGGGCACTATGAGTCATATTCAATTTGATGGCACTTCACAACTTTACAGAACCATTAAACAAATGCTTTTAAAGGAGCTTCTGGGACTTTAGCTGTATAGGTATGTTTGTGGAAGTCTTTTGAGCTCTATTTAAGATGCGTGTCAGTTTTTAAACATTTGTGTTTCACTTCAGTTTCATTTTTTCTCTATTGGTGAAAAATATTTTGAGACTATTTTTAATGACTAGAGAAACATTCATGATAAAATGGTGAATATTTTAAAAACTTGGTTAATGAAAGCTTTAAAGTGAAATCTGGGATCCCTCCATAGTATAAATTGTTAAGCACATAACTATCAGCCAGAAGGTTGATGGTTCAGACTCACCCAGAGACCTCTCCATACACAATCCTAGCAATGTAAGATGCTACAGCTTTGAAAAGCCTGTGGAGCAGTTGTGCTCTGCGTAGGTGAGGTCACCATGAATCAGAATTGACTCAATGACAACTAACAAGTATACATGTTGTTGTTGTTGATTGCGGTTGAGTCGAGCATGACTCATAGTGACCCTATGAACAAAAGGCCTGAAGCTTTTGAATAACTATTATCATTTATCAAAGTTCATAGAGTTTCCAGAGGCGTGTTGTTTAGGAAGTGGATGCCACTTCTGCTTCTAGTGCATAGGGAAACTATAATGACCAATTTCTAGAACATAATAAGTAACAGTAGTTAGTATTTATCTCAGATATAATGCACCTATTAGACTGTAGATTCGAGTCACTTTCAACAGATTCTTCATGTTGACAACAGAGCAGATGGTTCAGGAAGTGGTTTTCTATTAAAAACTCGGGCATCAGCACCGAGCGATGAAAGAGCAGTGAGTAAATCTTAAGTGAAATTATTCATTGGTTCCTATTTTGAAGTATTTCAAAAGAAATAGTAGAATAGGTATTACTACTTTTAGTTATTCCTCGTAATTGATGATTCTGATGGTTTTGTTGTATGTTGTTGAGTTCAGAGGTTATTAATCACCCATCTTTCTTCCTCAGAGCAGCTGGTGGATCCAAACTGCCTGCCTTTGGGTTGGCAGTGCAATTCCTTACCACTAAACACTAGATTCTGACGTTAGCAAAGCCACTGTGGTGAAGTAATCAGAGCACCTTCCCAGGAGGACAGCAGTCTCTTTTGACCCCATTTCTAGCACTGAATAGCTGTGAAACCTGAGCACTTCCTCCTCAGGTACTAAGTTCCCTCATCTAGCTGCAATCTGGGCTTGTAGAGGCTAATTTACAAAATATATGAGTAACATGTGCCCAGGGCAATCTCCACATTGTGCCTCCTCTCCGCACAACTTCAAGCTGCAGAGATGTTGTGAACCTTTCCCCCATCTTGTCCAGCTGCCTCAGCCAGACACTTTTCACATTGTGGCATTTCAAATAATCATTCTGCACCTTGTCTGGGAGATCTTTGAACTTGCACTGGGGCAAATGGCACCTCTGCCCTCAGTATAATAAAAGGTTGGGTAAACTCTCAAACAAATAAAAATACCACAAAACCAAAATAAGCCAAGCAATACAATGTTCTCCTGTGACTTCGGGCTCATGGAAACCCTCCATCATCTTCTGAGCTGTAAATCTTAACAGTCCAATATTTAACCCACTCCAGAACTTCTCCCACACTTTACCCCACAATGACAAAGTTTATTAGGGAAATAACAGATTACAATTCAGATTTGGACCTGACAGAACATGGTTCTTTGATCTGGGCCTCCTCTTCTCAGCCACGCCCTGCTCCTGTACTTGGGAGTTTGAGGATGACGGAACAACTGCTCAGCAGCAACCTCCTCTTGAAAGGATGCCTAGAACATGTGCAATGCCTGCCATGCCTCAGATACACCCTCCCATTCAGTAAACAGAAATAACCAAATCCTTTATTTACCCTTTTTAAGATGGTAAAGGCAAAATTGTGTAAAAGCTTTATCAATTTGTCAGCACAGTAAGCAGGAAAAGCATCCATCTCTCATTCTGTCTCTATTCCTCTAACAGATTGAAGAAAATCTGCTCTGCGCCCAAGACATTTTCTAGTATGGTTTTTCTGCCTGTTCCTGCACAAATAAAAATCATATTCTTGTATTTCATTTAAAAACAGAGAAAAACCAATTACTTCTCCAATACTAATTCTACTAGCTTCCCTGGCTCTCTATTTATTAAATAGTGATTTTACTTTCTCAACCTATGTTTGGTAGTGGATAACTATTAAACATTATAGTAATCTGCTTTGGGCCTCATTTTCAAGAACAATTCATAACCATAGCTAGAGAGGTCAGGTTATTTCTAAGGAAGTGTCTGTTTCCTTTACATGGATTTTGTTGCATCTATTTCTTCCAAAATACCTTTTGAGCCACTAGAGTGGAAGTAATTTAATTATGCATATATGTTCCTTTTGTCCTCACAGAGAATTTGTGTAGTTTGTATTGGAAAACAAACAAGCAAGCAAGCAAGCAAACAAACAAACAAACAAGTTAAACCAACACAAATTCACTAGAATAGAATTGAATTGGAATTGATTCTGTTTAGAACTGATTAGAATTTATTCTGATTCACAGCAACTTTCTATCAGGTTTCCTAGGCTGTATATCTTTACAAAAGGATTTTGCTCATCTTTCTCCAAAGCAATGGCTGGTAGACCTAAACTGCTAATCTTTTGGCTAACAGCCTGACACACACAATGCCACTAGGACATTTTTTTTTAGTTCTTGTAATACTGGTGTTAACTTGATTCAGTTGCATGGTCAACCTCTGGGTGGCGGGGGGAGCTTCATCATTGCTGTTGAGTCAAACCAACTCAGTAACTGACACTCGAGTGGTTTTTCCAGAGGTTGTAAATCCCAGGGGAGGGAATTTCTTCTTCCTCCCTTGCAGGAGGTAATAGATTCAAACCTCCAGAGAGGCCCTGTCTTTGGGTTAGCATCACAACTCCCTACGCACCACAGAGCTTCTATTGGCCCATCTGAGCATGCTAGGTTGAGTACCTTAAATGGAGTAAATGTGGCCACCAGTGTGAAGTCATATTGGGTGGTATTTTCTGGCATTCTCAACTTATTAATGGAGTGTTTCCTACAACTTTATTTCTAAGTCGTTTGTTTAGAATTCAAATTGCATTTTCCTGTAGAAAAAGATATTGTGCATGAATGGAAATCCAAAATCTCTGTAAATGTTCATTAAAATTATTAAAATATAAAAAAATGGTAAAAACAAAAAGATATTGTGTGACAAATCCAAATTAGTTCCCAATAGATGACACTTGTTACAATTGATCTAGATTCAAGGGATTCCCTACAAAATAGAAGAGAAGAAATATTTCTTCCCATTTCTTAAACATCTAACTGGGCCAGTACATATTTTACAGTAGCTGTAACAACAGACTCAAGCATTGCTGAGCATGGTGCAGGATTGGACAAGGTTCAGATCTGTTGTTCAAAGGGTCACTCTGAGTCATAGTTGCTTGAAGGCACCTAAAACAATTAATAACGTGTATATTTTAGTTCTATAATATTTTTTCTATTTCTATCTAGGTACAGAAATAGCTGCACCTGGCTAACATTTTGATTCAACTAAACCAGTTATAAAAGGACATTTACAGGGCAAATTTGAACACTGACATAGTATCACATTATTATCAATATTTTAGGTTAAGAATTAAATTGGGGGGAAAAGAATGATACTAGGCACCCTAGTTGTACAGTAGTTAATGCACTCATTAAAGAAGAGCCTTTGTGTTTTAGAGATACCCAGAGATGTAATGATATGATTCCTAGAACTTGCTTTAATGCAATCTAGGGTGGGGAGATATGAGGGGATACGTAGATTAAACAAATTTGTGACATGTTTAAAATTATTGAAGCTGTATTATGGATATCTGAGAGTTCATGATATTATCTCTATTTTTATGTATATGCTATTATTTACAGAAAAAAACATACTACATGGTAAATATGGAATAATAATAAAGGCAGGGTGAGGACTTATCCTCTTCTAATACTAAAAAAAAAAGAACAAAAACTGAGATAGGTTAGAGTTACTGAACACCATCAGCCAGAGTGATATTACTGTAATAAGCAATGCCTGGTGTCCTAGAACCCTCTGCACAGGAAAGCTGCCATGCACACTTGATTCCCCCTTTTTCTGCTAATGAGAAGATTGGTCAGTCCTATGAAAAATAAAAGAGATTCAAAAGTGAGCAGCTACTGGGACCTACTACAACTAATGTCTTCTTGTGTAAGTTACTGCCTCTGAAATCCTTTGAAGGGTCTCTATGAGATGGGTTCAACTCAAGGACATATACTAACAAAAATAACTACCACCAAGAGAAAATCTGGGAGCAGAAATCACCCTTTGGTCTCAGAATCCCTGCCTTGAGGAATCTAGATCCACGGGAAGATTGATGACAAGCACGTGGAGATCTCCAATGAATGCCAGGCTCACAGATGTTTAGAAAGTTTAGTTTCTCGGAGGTGGAAGCAGGAGTGGCATCTGCTTCCTAAACAACATGCCTCCAGAGGGGCTTCAGGCCTTTTGTTCATAGGGTTGCTATGAGCCATACTCAACTTGAAGACAATCAACAATAACAATGCAGAGGTGAAAGAGAGCAAGGTTTGCTCTAGAGCTGGTGCTTTAACTTTAAACTTCTAGCTTCCTAAAATGTAAGAGAATAAATTTCTGTTTCTTACGGCAATATGTTGTTGTTAGGTGTTGTCGAGTTGGATACGATTCATAGTGATCCTATGAACAGCCAACCTGAAACTTGCTCTATCCCGTGCCATCCTCCTCCTCTCTGAGACATTAGAGTTCATTGCTGAAGTCAGTGTCAACCCATCTCAAAACCAAAAACCACCCAGGCTTTTTGGTCCAAAGGAGACTGGTGTCCCTCCTGAGACTATAGCCCAAAGTTGTCATTTAAGCCTGCAACTGAACTCTACCCTGTAGCTCAACTGCCATCCAGACAACTGGTTTTTAAGGTGAAAAGTAATACCAGGGAGGTACACATTTCATTGAACAATTTTAAAAGGACGGTATTTCCCCAGGGAGAAAGCTTGGAAGATAGGAATGGAAAAGAAACAAGGATGGATGGAAATGACAATCACAAAGGAGTGGGAAGAGTGCAGCTACAACATGGAGACTGTAACATTCTAGAAAACAAAATCCATGGACTGGGGCATGGAAAGCCAATTGCTTTATAAATTTTTACTCAAAACACAATTTTTTAAAGGATTCAAAATTTAAAAGTTTATTACAGTGCCTGTACACATGGGCCTCATGGGATGGCACACACAAATCAAATTGACTATATCGGCAGAAAAAACGGTGGAAAAGCTCAAGAGCATCAGTCAGAATAAGGCCAGGCGCCAATAATGTAGCAGACCATTGCTCATAGGCAAGTTGAAACTGAAGCTCATGAAAAGAAAAAGAATCCATGAAAACCAAAGGACCCTGAGCTAATTCCACCGAATGTAAAAGCCATCTCAAGTATAGATTTGATGCATTGCACAGTAATGAGCAATGACCAGGCAAGTTGTGAGATGGCATCAACACTATATATGAAGAAAGCAAAAGGTCATTACAAAACCAGAATAGGCCAAAATAGACATCAGAAGAGATAATGACACTTGTTCTGGAATCAACACTCTTGGCAACAGCAGTCAGAAAATCAAAAGACGAATTGCACTGGGAAAATCTGCTGTCAAGGATCTCTCCAGGGGACTGAAAAGCAGCAATGCCAGTCTAGACACTAAGATGTGTTTGATCCAGGTCATGGTCTTCACAGGTACTTGCTATGCATCAGAGAGCTGCACAATGACTAAGGATGACAGAATAAAAGTTGATGCCTTTGAATTGTCGTGCTGGAGAAGAGTCTTGGACATACCATGGACCACCAAGAAAACAAAAAGGTCTGTCTTGTAGAGATTGAAACCAAGTTTCTTCTTGGAGGCTAGGATTTTGAAGCTCCATTTCACATATTTTGGGCATGTGACCAGGAGGAACAGGTCCTTGGAAAAGGACATTATCCTTGGAAGGTTGGAGGGACAGCTCAGGAGAGAAAGATCCAAGATGAGATAGAATGATACAGTAACTGGGGCAATGGAAGTAAGTGAGTCAAACTCAATGAGACTGGCTCAGGAGAGGGCAGGCTTCAGAGCCCTTATACATAGGGTGGTTTTGAGTAGCAGGCAACTTGGCAGTACAGAACAACAGCAGCAGCAACAACAACAACATGAAATGATGACATAAGAGAGCTGAAGATTTTAAAATGGCAGCTCCAAGAGAAACTATTACAACAAAATGTGCAAAGATTTTGAGTTAGAAAATGAAGAGTAAAGAACATGCCTGGCATTTCTCAAGCTGAAAGAACTAATAAAGAGCTCTGGTGGGCAATGAATAAAGAAGAATGAAGAATTAATGCCTTTGGATGCTCACCCACGTTTATTGCAGCTTTGTTCACAATAGCAAAGAGTTGGAAACAATCCAAGTGTCCATCAACAAACGAATGGATCGAGAAGCTGTGGTATATTCATACAATGGAATACTATACTGCATTGAAAAACAAGGAAATCACGAAATATTATACAAAATGGGTGACCCTGGAGGACATTACGCTGAGTGAAATATCTCAGTCACAAAATGACAAATACTGCATAGTGCCAGTGTTGTAAAGCGGGACTGACATCAGAGTTGAGGGGAAACTAAAAGGGGATAAATAATGTATACTGCATTGAAACAGATGATGGAGAGAACTGTTTAGGAGGAATATATGATTAGGTATGAAAAGTGTCCAGAATGCAGGAGTCCAGAATGAAGGCTGCATAGTGGAGTGGACTTGGGGGGAGGGATTGTATAATAATGAAAGAATTTTACTTTTCAAAGAGAAGAGTGAACTGGGGGAAGAGGGGTGGGCAGGGAGGAAAGTGCAACAATGAATGAATGGAAATCCAAAGTCTCTGTAAACTTTCATTAAAATTAATTAAAAAAAAAAAAGAAAGAAAGAAAGAAAAGTGTCCGGAATGAAAGCTGCAGAGTGGAGTGGACTGGGCGGGAAGGGGGGAGGAGTTTCTATAACAATGACTTTTTTTTTTCTTTTTTTACTTTTCAAAGAGAAAGCGAACTGGGTGGGGAGAGGTGGGCAGGGAGGAAAGTGTGCAAATATGAAAGAATGGAAATCCAAAGTCTCTGTAAACTTTCATTAAAATAAAAGCTGATTTTAAAAAAGATGTCTTTGGGTTGTAGTGTTGGTGAAGAGTTATGAAAATACCATGGAGTGTCAAAAGAACAAACGTACCTGTCTGGGAAAAAGTGCAGATAGTGTGCTCCTAGAGGCAAGGATAACGAGACATTGTCTCGGGAATCTGAGCTGGTTATCAGGAGAAACCAGTCCTTGGAAGGAAGCATTATGCTTGGGAAGGTGAAGGGTCAGAGAACATGAGATGGTTTGACACAATGACTACAACAGCTGATGCAAGATCAGGCAACCTTTCAAACTATTTCACTGAGTTGAAGGTGACTCAACTGCACCTAATAACTACCTGTAAGACCTATAATAGAATAAATTAACATTTTATGCTTCTACCTTTTTATAATTGTTATAGAAGCAATGCTGCTGTTAGGTGCCATCAAGTATGACTCATTAGTGACCCTATAAACAGCAGACCTGCATTCTATCCTATCACTGTGTCACTTCATCTCAATGGGGGTCTTCCTGTTTTTCCCTGACTCTCCACCCTTCCATGCATGATATCCTTTCCCAAGGAATAGCCTCTCTTAGCAGTATGTCCTAGCACAAGTATGAGAAATGAAGCTTTTCATCCTTGCCTCTAAGGAGCACTCTGGCTGCACTTTTTTCCAAGACGTATCTATTTGCTCTTTTGACACTCCATGGGCTATACAGTACACTTCTTCAACATTATAACTGAAAAGCATCAAGTCTTCTTCTGTCATCCTTATTGCTCGTGCTACTTTCAGATGTGTAGTAAGTAACTGAAGACATATTTTAAATCAAGCACACCTTAGTCTTCAAACTGGCATCACTGGTCTTCAGTATTTTGCAGAGATCCTTGACAGCCGATTTGCCCAAAGCACTATGCATCTCCTTATCTACTGCCTGCTAGTACCAGGGGCATTTGTTGATTGCTGATCCAAGCAAGACAAAATCATGAACAGTTTCAAATATTCCTGCATCTATGTTGCCCACTGGCCCAGTGGTAAGGACCTTTGTCTTTTTGATGTTAAGAGGTAATTCATATTGATCTTCTGCAACAAGAGCTTGAGGTCCCTCGAGCTATGAGCAAGCAAGGTTGTGTCATCTGCATAATAAAGGTTATTGAGAAGTCTTTCTTTGATCTTGATGCACATTCTTCATCAAGTCCTCATATTTGTTCAGCATACAAACTGAATAGTTATGGAAAAAGGAAACAACAATCCCATATTTTGGCTTTCCTTCATAGTTAAAGTTTTAAAAAATTTAGTATTTGATATCTCTACTTTTCTCCTTGTTGTTAGGGATGACTGAGCATGACTTATAGTGATCCCATGAACAACACAATCTGTCCTATCTTGTGCCATTCTCATAATCTCTAACACACTGGAGCCGATGGCTGCAATTACTGTGTCAATTCATTTCATTAAAAGTCTTCCTCCCCCCCCTGCCCGGGGCGGGCTGCCCTCGGCCCTCTGCCCGGGGCGGGCTGCCCTCAGCCCCCTGCCCGGGGTGGGCTGCCCTCGGCCCTCTGTCCGGGGCGAGCCGTTGTGGCCTTCTGCCCGGGACAGGCTGCGCTTAGCCTCCGGCTCGGGGCGAACCGTCATGGCCCTCAGGAGCAAGAAGGTAAGCAGCTGTAACCCAAGACCACCAGTAAGGTGATAAAGCGTCCTCCCTTCCCCCCTTTATATCTACGCCCCTGTTCAGCATGAAGAAGCCAGAGAGTTGGCATCCAATTCCCAAATCAATAAGACAGTTGGTTTAATTACTATTGGAAAATGCTTGTCATTCCTCTGTAGCATCTGGTCCCCACTGGACCATCATCATTTCCTTCACCTGCTCCCCCCACCGACCAAACTGTGCAGCTCTGCAACTGCATCCTGACCCATCCTCACCCTTCTGCCCCCAACCCTCAACTCCTTGTACCCTCAATATGTTTTTCCCAATAAAAAAAA
Organism: Elephantulus edwardii; assembly: GCF_000299155.1. Taxonomy (NCBI): domain Eukaryota; kingdom Metazoa; phylum Chordata; class Mammalia; order Macroscelidea; family Macroscelididae; genus Elephantulus; species Elephantulus edwardii. Next base: position 18,403,515 of record NW_006399781.1, read on the forward strand.
AATTAAAAAAAGTCTTCCTCCCTTTCACTGACCCTACACTTTTCCATGCACAATGTCCCTTTCCAAGGAACAGCTTCTCCTAGCAACAGGCCCAAAATAAATGAGATGAAGCGTCACCATTCTTGTATCCAAGGATCACACTTGCTGCACTTTTTCCAAGACGTATCTGTTTGTTCTTCTGGCATTCTATTGGCTAGTTAGTGTTCTTCTCCATCATTACAACTCAAAGGCATCAATTCTTCCTCTGGCATCTTTATTCATTGTCCTGCTCTCAGATGCATAGCAAGTGTTTGAAAAGACTATAGCATTAGTCTTTAAACTGACATCACTGTTTCACAGTGAAGAGGTCCCTGACTCAAGACTTGCCTAATGCAGTAAGCCTCTTGTTCTCCTAATTGATGATGTCAAATGTGTTGATTGTGGATCCAAGTAAGATTAAGTCATTGACAATTTGAATCTTTTCATCTACCAAGATGTCGTTTATTAGTTCAGTAGTGAAGGTATGTGTCTTCTTGATGTTGAGATGCAATCTATATAGAAGATTGTAGTCTCTGATCTTCTGCAGCAAATATTTCAAGTGCTTCTCACTTTCAGCAAGCAAGGTTGAGTCATCAGCATAATCCTGGTTGTTGATGAGTTTTCCTCTTCTCCTGATGTCACATTCTTCTTCATAAAGTCCAGCTTCTCAAATGATTTGCTAGGCATACAGATTTAATAGGTATGGAGAATGGACACACACCATTCTTGATTTTAAACTATGCAGTATTTTCTTGCTGGGTGGACAACAGCTTCTTCTTGGTTTAGGTATCGGCTTTTCATGAGCACAATTAAGTGTTCTGGGATTTTCATTCTTCCCAGTGATTATTATAGTTTGTTATGATCCATATAACTAAATGCTTTTGTATAGTCAATAAAGCACAAATAAACTTTCCTCTGGTATTTTGTGTGTTCACCCAAGATCCACCTAAAATCAGCAATGATATCCCTGGTACCACATCCTCTTCTAAACCCAGCCTGAACTATTGGCAATTCTCTGTCAATGAGTTGTTCTGGCCATTTTTTTTATTATCTTCAGAAATATTTTGATTGTTGTTGTTTGTTGTTATGTGCCAGTGAGTCACTTGCAACTCATAGCGACCCTATGTACAACAGCCCTAAACTCTGCTCTGTCCTGTGCCAATCGCACTGTCTCTGACACACCCATCCCGATTACCCCAGTCACTGAATCAATCCAACTCATAGAGGGCCTTCCCCTCCTGTGCTGTCCCGCCACCCTACCATGCATGATGTCCTTCTCCAAGGACCAGTCCCTTCTTACAACATGACCAAAGTATGTCAGACGGAGCCCCAGAATCCTTGCCTCCAAGGAGCCGCCTGGTTTAACCCTCTCTAGTATGAATCTGTTTGTTTTCTTGGCAGTCCATGGTATACAGTCAAAACTCTTCTCCAGCACCACAGCTCAAAGGTGTCAATTCTCCTTCTATCCTCCCTAGTCATTGTCTAACTCTCTGATGCATAACAAGTGATTGCAAAGAACATGGCCTGTAACAGACACACCTTAGTCTCCAGACAGACACCATTGCTCTTCAGTACTTTGGAGAGGTCCCTAACAGCAGACTTTCTCATGGCAATACATCTTTTAATTTCCTGGCCACTGGTGCCAAGAGTGTTGACTGTGGAGCAAAGCAAACTAAAGCTGTGAACAATCTCAATCTTGTCACCATCCATCCTGATGCTGCCAATTGGTCCAGTGGTGAGAATCTTTGCCTTCTTGACATTGAGCCTCAATCCATATTGGAGGCTGCAGTCCTTGACCCTCTGCAGCAAGTGTCTCAGGTCCTCCTTAGTTTCAGCAATCAGGGTTGTGTCATCTGCATAATGCAGACTGTTGATAGATCTTCCACCAATCATAGAGCCCAGCCTCCCGGACAATCTGTTCTGTATACAGGGTGAAAAGATATGGAGACAGGACACATCCCTGGCGTACACCCTTCCCAATTTTGAACCATGCCATATTCCCTTGTTCTGTTCTGATGACTGCGTTCTTGGATTCCCATTCTTCTCAGAGTCAGCCACAGTTTGTTATGATCCACACAGTCAAACGCCTTTGCATAGTCAATGAGACACAGATAGACATTCATAAATGTGATATTAATTATATTGTTAGTTTCCATATTCTTTTGGATCAGCCTTCTTGGGAATGGAATCAAGTATAGCTCTCTCCCATCAGTTGGCCAAGTAGCTCTTCTCCAAATTTCCTGGCATAGGGTGGTAAGCATGTTCAGGTTTTCATCTGTTATTTGAAACATGACAATTGTAATTACATCAATTGTTGCCCCCCACCCTTTCCCCAGTGACTTCTGTGCAGCTTAAACCTCTTCCTTTATTCCACTTGTTCTTGTTAGTATGGTATTTTGTAAAATTTTTCACTGTCAACCAGTTCTTTTTGGTACAGTAATTGTGTATTCTCTCCATCTCTTTTGATGCTTCCTGGATCATGCCTATAGCATATCTCAGTATTGCAACTCGGAGCTTAAATTTGCTTTTCAGTTCTTTAACTTTAGACATGCAAAACAAGTTCTTCTCATTTTATTCTTCAATTCCATTTTGTTGCATATTCCATTATGATATTTTGTCATCTCGAGCTGCCTATGAAATCTGGTTATTTTTTTATTCAGCATTTCATCCCTTTGTTTTGGCTTTTCTACTCTGTAGTGGGCTCTCCTGATGGACTGCATAGGAATCAGATTGACTACATTAATGGAAGAAATCATTGGAGAAGCTCAATATCAGCAGTCAAAACTAGGCCAGGGGCAAACTGTGGGTCAGATCACCAGTTACTCATATGCAAGTTCAAATTCAGGCTGAAGAAAATTCAAATACGTCCAAAGCAACCGAGATATGATCTTGAATCAATTCCATCTGAATTTCAAGATCTTAAGAATAGGTTTGAGGTATGAACAGCAATGATCAAAGACCAAATGAGTTGTGGGATGAAGAAAGTAAAAGGTCATTACAAAAATGGAGGAGAAAGAAAAAACCAAAATGGATGTTAGAAGACACTCTAAAGATTGCACTGGAGCATCAAGAAGCCAAAACAAAAGGAAAACATGTTGAAGTGAAAGAAATTAATAGAGGATTTCAAAGGGCAGCTCAAGAAGACAAAGCAAAGTATTATGATGGAATGTGCAGAGAGCTGGAATTGGAGAATAAAGGGGAAGAATTTGCTCTGCATTTCTCAAGCTGAAAAAACGGAAAGACAAATTTAAGCCTCATGCAGCAATATTGAAAGATGTGATGGGCAATATATTGAATAACCAAAAAAAACATCAAAAGAAGATTGGGGCGGGGGGAATAAGAAGATGCAGGGAATACAGAGTCACTGTACCAGAAAGAATTGATTGACACTGAAAAAAATTAGGAAGTACCATATGAACAGGAGCCAATAGTAATGAAGGAGGAAGTAGAAGCTGCATTGAAGGCATTGGCAAAAAAAAAAGGCCTCAGGAATCAATAGGATACCAATTGGTTTGTTTCAATTAACAGATGCAGCCTTGCCCATCTACTACGCTCACTACTCTATGCTAGGAAATTTGGAGGACAGCTGTCTTGCCAACAAATTGGAAGAGGTCCACACCTGTTCCCATTCCCAAGAAAGGTGATTCCACTGAATGTGGAAATTATCGAACAATATCATTATTATTGCATGCAAGCAAAATACTGCTGAAGATCATTAAAAAACTGTCAGAATAAGATGGGTTCAATAATGTATACTGCACTGAAACAGAGGAGGGAGAGAACCGTCTAAAAGAGAGATGTAACTGGGTATATCTGTCATCACAGGAGACTAGAGCGAGGGCTGCATGGTGGAGGGGACCTGGGGGAGTGTTTGTAAAACAATGAAAGAATCTTTTCTTTTACTTTTCCATAATTTTTGGACTCATGTACTTATAACTTGTTAGTCAAATTTGTGTCTTCTAGGTTGCAACACCCCCATGATACATCTTCAAGGATATGTACATGTACAGCCAAGCACAATCAATAAGAGTGCATCTGAATTCCAAAATCAATCTCCATAATAGTCTATGTGTTTCCTACTGCTAAAGGGGCCCTTTAGAGTAGTGAGAGAAGATCTTCACCCTGAAACCCACAGCGTCCCTTTTCAGCAGGAAGTAGCTAAGAGAATACGCCGTCCCCTTTTCCTTATGACTCAGGGTGAAGTCTCTCTCAGGGAGGAGTGATAGGGAATGGCAAAGGATACACTGACAAAGAAGATTAATCAGAACTGGCTTTGACAAGCACTGTGTCATTTGGACAAGAACACCCTGGGAGGAGGGTAGAGAGAATAGTGCAACAATGAATGAGTGGAAGCCCAAAATCTCTGTAAATGTTTATGAAAATTAATAAAATATAATTATAGAAAAAAAACTGTCAGAATAATACATAGATAGGCAACTGCCAGACGTTTAATCATGAAGTTTAATTGTGAAGAATCTTGTTTTCTCTGTGGGCAGTTATATTTCTGTAACTTAGGTGGTTTTAGAGGAGGGAACTGGATTCACAGAAGACATTGTGCCAGAAGTTCAAGCAGGATTTAGATGAGGCCATGGCACCATCACTGCTGATGTCAGATGGATCCTGGATGAAAGTAAAAAATACCACAAGAATGTCTATTTGTGTTTTATTAACTATGCAAAGGCATTTGACTATGTGGAACCAAAACAACTTGTGGCTGACATTGGGAAGAATGGGAAACCCACAGCACTTACTTGTTCTCATACGGAATCTATTCCTGGACCAGGAGGCTGTTGTGTGAACAGAGCAGGGGAACATGGCACGGTTTAATATTGAGAAGGGAGTGTGTAAGAGTTGTATTCTGTCTCCATACCTATTCAATCTGTATGCTGAGCAAATTATCTAAGAAGCTGGACTCTATGAAGAAGAGCATGGCATCAGGATTGGAGTGAGACTCATCAATAATCTGTGTTACGCACATGATACAACCTTGCTTGCCAAAAGTGAAGACTTGAAGCACTTGTTGCAGAATATTAAGGAATGCAGGCTTCAGTATGGATTGCATCTCAATGTCAGGAAAACAAAGATTCTTACCACTGGACCAATAAGCAGCGTCATGATGGATGGAGAGGAGATTGAAACTGTCAACAGCTTCATCTTGCTTGGAATCACAATTAACACCCTTGGTATGAGCAGTCAGGAAAGACACATTGCACTGGGGAAATCTGCAGTTAGGGATCTCTCCAAATTATTGAGGAGTAGTGATGTCAGTTTGAGGATTAAGGTGTGTCTGATTCAGGCCATGGTCTTTCTGATTACTTGCTATGCATCTGAGAGCTGGACAATAAGTAAGGATGATAGAAAAAGAATTGAAGCCTTTGAGCCGTGCGTGGTGTTGGAGAAAAGGACTAAAAATCTCATGGACTGCCAAGAGAACACACACTATGTATTGGAGAGGATGCAGCCAGAGTGCTTTATGGAAGCAAGAATGATGAGGCTTCATCTCACATACTTTGGACATGTTGCTAGGAGGGACTATTCCTTGGAGCAGGACATGATGCTGGGAAGGGTGAAGGGTTGGTGAAGGAGAGGTAGACCCTCAACGAGGTGACATGGTGACTGCTGCAATGGGCTCTTGTGTGTCGGGTCTGAGTATGGCACAGGATAGAACAGGGTTCAGATATTTTGTTTATAGGGTCACTATGAGTCATACTTGACTCAACAACTTCTAACAACAAACAACTCTCTAGTGTAATTTACAGAGTCTCTTCTGACATTCACTTTGGTCTTCCTCTTCTGTTTTTGTGATGACCATTGGCTCTCTTCGTTGATGGTATCTTTGATGTCATTCTGTAACTCATCTGGTATTCAATCATTAGTGTTCAATACTACAAACCTACCCTGGAGATGATTTTTACATTCAGGTGGTATAAACTCTAGGTCATATATTTGGTTCTTGTGGACTTAATTTTCTTCAGCTTCAGTTTGAACTTGCATATGAGTAATTGATGGGTCTCTTCCACAGTCAGCACCAGACCTGTTTTTGATTGCTGAAATTGAGCTTCTCCAATGATTCTTTCCTGATTTTGGGAGTCCTCTCTGAGGGAGGAATCATTTCGCCTCCTGGTGTGTATTTAGAAAGAGTCCCCTTCCATAAAGTTCCAGGCTGGCATCTTCCTCTATAGACCATATATGGTCCATAAGTAAATACCCATTACGCCCAGCAGAAATGCATCTGTTTTCTCTGTGACTTATTCTCTGGTGTAGACACCTTCCATATCAGTGGTTGTACGGCCAAAGCTCAAGTAACATATGAAGTTCTATGAGTGACTCTTTAAAACCCCTTCTTACTTAGCTTGAGTCTGATCTATGTCATTTTGAAATGATCTTCAGAAAAACTTGTAATAATATTTCTTAATATTTTCTATATTGTGTTGGATTCTTTTTCTTTGGAATAGGTGCAAATACAGATTTCTTCTAATTGTTTGGCCATGTAACTGTCTCCCTCTTAGATCAGAATTACAGTATTCATAGTAATCTTAAGATATTTAATAAATTGTAAAGTTGTTAAGTGGTATAAATAGTTTGTGCGTTTGCAGTTCATATTTACAATTTTCAACGAGTGCCCACAATGCCCCATCCCTCCAATTCTCATGGCCCTAGTATTTAGTTCACTTGTAAGGGGACAGACTCTAGAACCTTCCAAAAATGAGACTCTAAGACCTTTTCCTATCCATCTTCCTTTTTCTATTACCTACCTATATGTCTAGAATATTATGAGGATTAAATTAGCATTTTTTGTACCTCATCATTTCTGTGGACCACATATTCTTTTTTTATTTTAATAATTTTAATGAACATTTACAAAGATTTTTGGATTTCCATTCATTGTTGCCGTTTTCTCCCTGCCCAGCTCTCCCCCCTGCCCTGCCCCCACCCCAGTTCGCTCCTCTCTTTGAAAAGTAAAATTCTTTCTTTGATATACAATCCCCCCACACCCCTCCCACCGCCCCAAGTACACTCCACTATGCAACCTTAATTGTGGACTCTTGTGATAATCATAATACCCTATCATACATTGCTTTTATTCTTTCCCTCATCTGTTTCAATGCAGTATACCCAATTTAAGCAGTTTTTCCTCAGTCTTACCCCAACCCTGATTATCAGTCCCATTTTACAGCAGTGGCACCATGCAGTATTTGTCCTTTTGCGACTAAGATGTTTCACTCAGCATAACGTCCTCCAGGGTCACCCATTTTGAATAATATTGCATGAGTTCCTTTTTTTCAATGCAGCATAGTATTCCATTGTGTGAATATACCACAGCTTCTCTATCCATTTGTTTGTTGATGGGCACCTGGGTTGTTTCCAACTCCTTGCTATTGTGAACAAAGCTGCAATAAACATGGGTGTGCATATATCTGCTTGGATGTCAGTTATGGTCTCTTTGGGATATATTCCCAGTAGTGGAATTGCTGGGTCAAATGGTATCTCTATTTGCAACTTTTTGAGAAAGTGCCATACAGCCTTCCACAGTGGTTGCACCATTTTACACTCCCACCAACAGTGCATAAGAGTTCCAGTTTCTCCACAATCTCTCCAGCATTTTTTGCTTGCTGTTCTGTTAAATTTTGCTATTCTGACTGGGGTGGGATGATATCTCATAGTTGTTTTGATTTGCATCTCTTAGAGATAGGGATTTTGAACATTTCTTCATCCGCTTGTTGGCCATCTGAGTATCTTCTTTGGTGAAGTGTCTGTTCATAGCCTGTGCCAATTTTTCAATTGGATTGTTTACCTTTATTTTGTTGTGGTGCTCAAGTATTTTATAAATTCTAGATATAAGTCCCTTATCTGACATGTCATTCCCAAAGACTTTTTCCCAGTCTGTGGCTTCCCTTTTTACCCTGTTGGAGAAGATTTTGGATGTGCATGGACCACATATTCTGAGCTCAGAAAAGACCCTAAAAGTTTTAAAACCTACATTCAAGATTTTGGTTATAACAATGTCAGTTTTTTTCCTTCAGGTATAACAAAAACCCAAACTCTATTCTGCCAAGGCCATTTCAATTTATGGCGACCCTCCATCAAGAGACTAAATTACAGGAGAGGAGACTGCTCATTTTTCTCCCTCAGAGCAGCTATGGCATTAGCAAAAAGCCTTTTGATTAGCAACTCACGTCAGACTACACCATCTAGAGTGCTCTCTTTTCAGGAATATTGTTGTTGTTAGGTACCATCAACCTGAGTGTGACTCATAGCGACCCTATGAAAAACAGATCTGAACCCTGACTTATCCCTTGCAAAATTCTCTCAACAGTTGCTTTAAAATAATTTTTTTAATTAGATAAAAGAAATTATGACAAGAAAATACAAAAGGAAAATCTAATTACCAAATTATGCTTGAAAATAGACTTCACTCTCAGTGTAGATGTGAATACCAAAGATACAGATATGGCACCATTTCCAGGGAGCTCTGGTGCCCTAGTGGCAAGACACTGTGCTGCAATTCCAGAGGCCTGTGGTTCGAATCCACTAGATACTCTGCTGAAGGAGGGGCAATCTCTTCCTGTACCAGCCAGATACGATTTGATGGTACACACACAAAAAATATTTTAAAAATCCCAGATATGACACCATTTCCTTCTGTATAATTCAGTAGGGGAACTGGGAGAGTAAATCATGAGGTGCAGGCACAAGGCTGAACACACTAAAGAGTTGATATTTGAAGAATGTAACTAATGTCTCTAAACCATGTGCACAGAAACTGCTCAATGAGTGCCTGCTTTGCACTGTTTTCCCTAAAATCCTTTAAAAAATGGTATTAAAATGCAAAGAGAAACTCTTTTTTTTGGAGGTGGAAATAAAACAAAAACAATTGATGAAGAAAAATAGAGAGGGGGAAAAGAAAAATGAAGACTAAAGTAAGAGTTAAGAGGGGAAAAAGAAGAGATAATTGGAAATGAGTTTAATGTTCAAGAGTTGTCTTTTTCCTCCTTCGGGGAAGATTTTCTTTCCCCCACCTTTCGATAGCACATTTGGCCCTGCAACTCATTCTGGCTGATTTGAGAATAGAGGGGGTTTTTGTAAATAGACAGCAGCTCTAAAAGGTATCAATGTTAATTTTGCCGGAGGTAGAGAGGAAATTTAACCAGCTTCTTGCTTATATAGTTTGTCTAGATTAAAATGATTGAATGGGTGACATGCTTAATTGTGAAGAATCTTGTTTTCTCTGTGTGCAGTTACATTTCTCTAATTTACGTGGTTTTAGAGGTGGGATCAGGATTCACACATCATTCAAAATCGTACATGGCAAGTCAAAGATAAGGAGACAGATTTGGGGCAACCTCCAAAGAGTTAAATGGGCAACAGACCCTGGAAACTCAGGTCTATGTGATTATTTTTTGAGTGGGAAACTGCTTTATGTAGATCTTTTTCTCAAATGTCTGATAAAAGTTTTAACGTTATAGCCTTGGTTTAGACAATCAGTGGGGACCTTTCATAGTATAGGTCTTAGAGAAATTTTGTAGCTAACCCAAAGGCTGCAATTCTCTGGCAATTCATATCCACCATCTGATCTGCAGGAGAGAGGCAATTTACAATGAAACCCAAGAGCATCATCCTAAAAGGTGGTTTCAACTTCAAAGCAAGGAGCTTGTCTTTGTTGAATTTGGGATGATTAGGAGAAAGTGTCTTATCCAAAGTTGGATAAGCTTAGGTAATAGCTTGGAAAAGCATTATCAAAATGGTAAAAAGGTAGCATCTAGCTAGTACTAGAGAGCAACAACCAGGCCTAATTTGTATAACATATGAGAATGGGACACAGATTCCCATAAACATTTTTAAAGACCAGCACAGAAATCAAAACTCATCTTTGTGGATATAATGTAGTACACATCTCCTAGATGATTGACTTTGATGCTTCCCTCCCCCTCCATATCCCTTTGTATTTTTTTGTAATTTCAGTGTCTGGTTAAAATAAAACCACCAACAAACAAAACTCTGCAGAACAAATGTCTACTGTGGACCATGTAGTGTTCTCGGTGGGGGACCGGAAAGTCAGGTAAGGTATAGAATATCAGGCATGGTTTCTTCCCTTTTCTCCATCCAAGCACTCACCAGTCAATGCCAGGAAATTCAGAGGCTGGCTGTCTGGCCAGAGGAATGGAAGAGGTCTATGTTTGTTCCTATTCCCAAGAAGGGTGACCCAACTGAATGTGGAAATTATCAAACATTATCATTGATAACACATGCAAGCAAACTACTGAATATCACTCAAAAACAGCTAGAACAGTACATAGATAGGAAATTGTCAGAAGTTCAAGCAGGATTTGGAAAAGGTCGTGGCATCAGGGATATCATTGCTGATGTCAGATGGATCTTGGCTGAAAAGTAAGGAATACCAAAAGAATGTCTATTTGTGCTTTACTGACTATGAAAAGGTGTCTGACTGTATGGATCATGACAAGTTGTGGCTGACATTGATAAGAATGGGAATCCCAGAGCACTTGATTGTGCTCATGTGGAACCTCTACCTGAGGCTGCTGAGTGAACAGAGCAAGGGAGCATGCAGTTTGAAAGTGGGAAAGGAGTGCATCAGGGTTGTAGTCTATCTCCATACTTGTACAATCTATGTGCTAGGCAAATTATCCAAGACGCTGGACACTATGAAGAGAAATGTGGCATCAGGACTGGAGGGAGACTAATCAATAACCTGTGTTATGCAGATGACACAATGCTGCTTGCTCAAAGTGAGGACTTGAATCACTTGTTGCAGAAGATCAAGGAATGGAGCCTTCAACATAGATTGCGTCTTAACATCAAGAAAGCAAAGATTCTTACCACTGGATCAAAAGACAATGTAGTGATGGATGGGAGAGGAGACTGAAACTGTCAACAGCTTCATCTTGCTTGGATCTACAATTAATACCCTTGTTACCAGCAGTCAGGAAATAAGGAGACACATTGCATAGTTGGGGACTTTTCCAAATTACTGAGGAGTAATGATGTCAGTTTGAGGACTAAGGTGTGTCTTATTCAGGCCAGAGTCTTTCTGATTACTAGCTATGCATCTGAGACCTGGACAATGAATAAGGGTAACAGAAGAATTGATGTCTTTGAGCTGTGGTGTTGGAGAAGAGCACTGAACATCTCATGGACAGCAACAAGAACAAATAGATGTCTTGGAGAGGGTGCAGCTGGTGTACCCTCTGGAGGCAAGAATGAAGCTTCATCTCATATACTTTTGACTTGTTGCTAGGAGGTGTTATTCCTTGGATAGGGACATGATGTTAAAAAGGGTGGAAGGTCAGCAAAGGAGAGGAAGACTCTCAACCAGGTGGCCTGACAAGGTGATTGCTATAAAGGGCTCTTGTGTGTCAGAAGTGTGAAGATGGTGCAGGACAGAACTAGATTCAGCTCTTTTGTTCACAGGGTTACTATGAGTCATACTCAACTCAATGGCACCTAACCACCACCACCACCACCCATCCAAGCAGCAGGCTCTGAGTTTATTGTCCCAGGATAGGATGTCACAGGAAGAATACACTGTGAGAAAAGGCCTATCCATATTAAGATATTGTATCTTGAATGAAAATACATTGTGATATGAGAAAAAGCCTTTGAGGAAACAAAATTCTTTCCCCCAGGGTTTAAGATTCAGGGAAATCATAAGCTGATTTGAGGATGCAGTGCAGCTTCTAGCCACTAGGCCACCAAGCTTGCCAAATTTTTTTTTTTTATTTTTTATGTGTGTTCCGTCAAATCGGATCTGAACAGTACAGGAGATTGCCCCTCCTTCTCCAGCAGAGCATCTGGTGGATTAGAAGCATGTACTTGTGGGATTGCAGTGCAGCTTCTTGCCAGCAGGCCACCAGAGCTCCCTTAAGCTGATTTGAACGCAAAAATTTTCTTCTGTAACTTTTAACCTCATCAGCATTTTGGCATAGTCTTATGGGCAAGTAGAAGGTTCCAATACTGTAACATGGAGCTTTTTGTTCCATTTCTTCAGCTGGAAATTTTGTTTGCTTTCTTTCAAGAACATGACATCCCTGAACAGTTTGAGTCCTGACTAAGGGTTCATCTTTGCAATTGAGATCTCTCAGTGGCAGTCTACTGTCACTGCCTTGTGCAGCCAGACTCAAAGGAGTAGAGCAATACTTTCAGGCCTTTAGAAGCTGGAATAAACTTGGCAGCAACAGATTTGGTTTTAGGGATGAAAAAGATGTGCTACTGAGCAGAGCACCTTGGACTGGATTTTCCTGGATTTTATCTTCTAATTCTTACTACTTAAAAAATGTGTCTCCACATGTACACCATACTGGAGACTGGGAGATGAGGAAGGGTAGGTGTGGACCTGTAATGTCAGTGTCAGCTATTTCTGGGGCAGTAGCCCAGGGAAACCCTCCTGGAATGAGTCTCTTCACACTCCAGGATTCCACAGCTTGTAGAGACCCTGGGTCTCTTTGCAGGGCTTTTAGTGTTCACTCAGGTTCTTGCTACAAGGATCTCAAGCAGCAATGACTCTTCAATTTGACTGCATTTTCTCAGATAAACCAAGTCTTCTCATTTTGTTTAGTAATGTATTTTCCTACTCATTGGGAAAAAAAGTTTCTTTCTAGCATTTGGTGCAAAACTAGGGGTACAGATAAATATATATATATATATATATATATATATATATACACACATACACATAGTCCCCTGGAGGCACATTATAATATAAACCTTATAATCACCTATTGTAGTAGGTACTATGCTTCCTGATATACTGTAGATCTGCAGATGAGAAACAAAAGGAGTTAAAACAAGCTAAGAACAAGCATGCAGTTACAAGCAAAGCCAGAGACAAACACAAATCTGAGGTCATTTTAAAGAGAGGAAAAACAATCTATAATGATAATCCTGAATTACCTCGAAAAAAATGAAAATGTTTTCATATATTCCAAGAAAGTGTATGTACATGATTTAATACTTTTGTTACAATGTTAAAACAAATGTTAGTTCTTAATGCAATAAGCTTTAGTAACCTGGAATATTTATTTGCAGACTATATTCTTAGTTGGAAATGACAAAAAAAAAAAAGGCCTGTAGTATTGAGTTCCCTATGGCTTAGAGAAAATATTAATTTCCCACCAATTTCACACATTATAAAGCATCCTGATATGTACAACTTATTTAACATCACTGCAGGGTCCTTCTTAATTGTATAATGGTCTAAGGTCATCTAAGACTTAAGGATTTGGTCATACTCAATATAAATACTGTAGAATTTATTTTCAAAATCCAGATTATTTTTACAATGTCCAAACACTATACTGAAGATTTTTTTTTCTCTGCACAAGTTAGGTTTTTTTATCAAGAAAGGGTGTAACGCAACTAAACAGTCCGCCTACAAGCATTTGCGGTGGACGATGGAGGGGCCAGACTTGTCGTACTCCTGCGTACTGATCCACATCTGCTGGAAGGTGGACAGGGAGGCCAGGATGGAGCCACCGATCCACACAGAGTATTTGCGCTCAGGGGGAGCGATGATCTTGATCTTCATCGTGCTGGGGGCCAGCGCCGTGATCTCCTTCTGCATCCTGTCGGCGATGCCTGGGTACATGGTGGTACCGCCAGACAGCACTGTGTTGGCGTA
>NW_006399781.1:18418888-18428068 GCF_000299155.1 Elephantulus edwardii
AAAGTCAGTTCTTGGCTTTAGATAGTACCTCTTATACAAAAAAACAAACCTAAAAACTCAAACCCACAACCTTCCTTAAGTGCTTTTAAAAATAGATTAGGTAAAAATCCTACTTCAGATTACTAGCGTTTTTATTAAACCCTGATTTCATTACAGTAAAATCATGAGGACTTCATTGTAATATTTGTTGATGGTTTCAACTTTTATTTGATTATAAAACATGTGCAAGTCTAACATAACTAATATTACATTTGCTTTACAATATAAAAAGAAAGCTCAAGTGTGTGGTTATGTTTTTATTTCAAAATCATCCACAAACTAAAATAGATATTTAACATCTTTATTGTTTCATCATCAAAAGTTTTTCTTTCCATAGTAGAATGGCAATGCTGTATCAGTGCATATTCTATGGAAAAAGTCATACCTCAAGTAACCAACCTAAAAATCAGAAACAGCACTATGTCAAACTAGTGTACAAGGTAAAACACAATGCTGTCAATACAATCAGTATACGGAAAGAATATGCGCTGTTAGAAAAAGAGTCTATGGCCAAATGAATAAATAGCAGCAGTGCACTGCACTGACATCACAGAACAGAAAACGGGAAAGGAACAGAGAATGTACTTCCTGCAAAACAATTAAGTCAATCACAGGCACAGCGTTCCCAATTGTATCATCAGCTGTCTCACTCATAGGTACCTGAATTTTCCTGTTTATGTAGCATCACTAGAGTCTAGAACATTAATACAGCAAGCCATTTCAAGCATAATGTGTACATGGTACAGCCACACTCATAAATCTCATCCTGTCTCCCATTAAACAGCTAAAAGTAACTACCTGGGTTAGGCAATATAATCTGTGGCTTTAGGCATTGTTAGTAAAAGGCTCAACAAATCTAAAATTTATTTCCATTTTCTTGAGAAATATACTTTTGTAAAACAGAAGATAGCTATCATGATTATTCAGTTGTGTCTAAAAGCAAAACAATTTTTATGTAAGGATAATGAATAAACATATAAAGAAATATTTTTAACAGAATACTGTCAGACTAAGTTGAACATCATCATAACAAGCTCCTGAAAAAAGTACAGGTAAATGTGAGATGCAAATGATCACTACAATTTGATCATGCCTAGGTATTGGGAAATTTTTGGTCAGATTTGTCTCTGAAGCCGCTATACAGCTGGATTTGGCTACTTTGCATTAAGACACACACATAAAAAATGCTTTTCATAAGGGAAACTAATCTATCAGGAGGAAATAGGGGATTTATCTTAAATATTCTTAAATTACATATGATATAACCTTAGACAAGAAAAAATACAATTACCATGGTCTAAACTTTAAACTGTTAATGCATGAATAATCTGCAAGACTAACAAGTTTCTTGTCAATCAAGCCAAGGCCTTGTGGGGAAGGGGCACTCTGAATGTATGGCATAGCAATTATTTTCCAGGTAAGTTCAACATTTTTCATTTTAAGTGTTATTACACTGTATTTGAAAAGTTATTATACTTAATATATACAATGTGTAAAATAAGTTAAAAGGTGGAATCAGGGGAAGGTTTTCTTGTATATATGATGCAAACAGACAACTCCCCTCCATCAGTAGTTCCATGTATGTCCATTTTACCCGCGGTAAAACATGAGAGGCTGATAGAAAAGAAAAAAAAATTCCACTTATAAATATAGAAACAGGATTCAAAACAATGGATTTCAATGGTTTCTTCCCACAATGCAACTCACTCTTGCAACTTTCAACTACAAGAAGTATGAAACTATAGATCTCAAAAACTGATTTTCACACTCTTCAAATTTAACAATTCTACCAACTGAAAAGAAAAGCACTCCTTTGCAGCAATTCCATAAAATAATTCTCAATTCACAAAACACCTTATTAGTAAAACCATTAAATCTTATGGAGGGCCCGGGCATTAATACTTGGCCCCTCTGAGGTATATATGCAATTACATTTGCACATAGTATATTTTCTATAAGGTTTGCCAAAAGTCTCCATATTTGCATAAAATTGGGAGTGATGTCATCGTGACTGATTGAAAACTTATTTTTGTAATTTTTTATAATGGAGGTTAAATAATTTTAAGACAAAATTTAACCTAACAATACATCTGACAGAATTCAAATTCCTAACCAATGCAAATAAATTGTTACTACATTTCAAGAACATTTAACATTGCATATTGGTTAAAACAGAAACTGAACAAGAAAAACATGTACGTACTTAAATTCAGCAGGACACCACAAAAGCATACTACAGTAAGTGTGAAACCAGTCAAGCTTTTCCAAAAGAAAAAAATCAACCCATAACTTTTTAATCCTTCAGCAAGTCTCTTTGAAAATAGTACACTTACAATACAAACAAAATGGGAGCACCTATAATACCCCCAAGAGGCTTGCTATACAGTTCAGCATTATTGCCCAAACTCCTGTTTGTATGGATGGCCAACAAATGACAAGAAGTTCATTTTACAATAGTTCAGCAATTCGTTTTCACCACTGCTGCCAGCTGAAGTCATCATTGCTTCCGAAGACCAAGAAAAAGCCTAGTATAGTCGCAAAAATGACTGTGTTTCCTGTGAGAACAAGTGCACAAGCTCCCCACTTAATCTGTAGAAAAAAGGCAGAAGAGTTAACACACATGAAAAACAATGAAAATCAAAATGTTCTAGTTGCGTATCAAAAAAGATTTGTAATAACAATTCTCAAAAATATAATGACCAGCACTTGCACAGTGGTTTATTTATTTTTTTTTTAATGTCTAGTTCTTTTATAAATAAAAAAATTGTGGAGCTGAAAACTATTCAAAAACAAACTTGAATTCTAGACTGTTGTTGTATACCATAGAGTCAGAACCAACTCATGGCTGAAGCTCTGGTGGGTTTTCAGAGGCAGTAAAATGCACAGGAGGAGACCACATCCTTTTCCCATGGAGCAGCTAGTGGAAATGAACCATGTGCCTTCAGGACTGCCGCACAGCTTCTTGACACTAGACTATAAAAGGTAAAACTGTAGAATTCTACATTTTTCTGTAAGGAAAGGTTTTCTTTTAGTGAAGATAAAATTTTATCTAAGCTGATTAAATTTTAAAATGTCAGCAGTGAAACTGTATCTGTGTACGTTCTTTTATGGCCCTCTCCATATGGAAGAGTGGTCATTTCCTGTCTCAGCAGTTTTTTTCTCCACACCCTCAGAGATGCCAGTGATGAAAGTGAGTTTGAGAAGGTCTGCGTCTCTGCAGCTCAGCCCCTCCTCTTCTCTGATACTTTCACATCTGCAGAGAACATACAAACTTCCCAGGTCTCCCACATTTCCACTAGGGAGGGCAGGCCTCTGTGCTGCTCAGCACTGCTGGTGTGCAGAATCCCGAGAGCGAAGCACTGGGAAACAGATGTCACTGTAGTCCCAAGTCACACTCTTTAATAACATTTTAATCAGTCAACAACGAACATATCTGTCCTCTAGGTGCCTGTGTCTCTTTTTAACTACAATTACAAAAATATTTTGATAATAAAGAGTCTAATATAAAATGATTAACAGAGAAATGTATCTGAGAAGTTGATCACTTACCAACTGTGCTCTGGCAAAAACAATAGGAAGTCCAAAAGCCGAGACAACTATGCCTGTTGTAAGAAATATGGCAAGTTCCTTACAAGCATTACTCATAGCATCTGTATCATCCACTAATCTTCTTGCTATGCAGTATGGAATAGGTGAAAGGATGTAAAAAAACAAAACAAAGAGGGGCCAGTATTGGCTAGAAAAAGAAAAAAGAAAGTTGTTTTGTTATACATGTCATTTTCCTACATACAAAATAATGTTTACCTTAAAATAAGACTCAATAAATGCAAGGTGCAAAACACAATGCATTTAAAAAGCGCGTTATTATTTTTTTTCTTACGGAAAAAGAAAATAACATTTTGATCTATAGTATACTTAAAAGCAATTACACTTAAAGTGCTTTATAAGTTAGAACAGTTGGAAGCAAGGCCCAAGATTTAAAATATATTTTTCTATTTAGGTTATAAATAAAGAAGCATACAGACAATAAGAACATTAATCCATAAAATCTTAAAACTCAAGATTCAGACCCTTGACTCCTAATGATAGATATATAAATGTTCTGACTTAGCAACTAAAATATTCCTCAGACTTCCCTTAAGCTAAAAGCAATTGCCAAATACTGAAACCAAGACATAGAAGACTAGCTGGAAGTAATATTGTAAATGTATATTAAGAATATAGAATTTATCCTAAGAAAAGAGGGGATAAATAATGCACATGACATTGAAACAGACGAGGGAGAGAACTGTTTAAAACGAATATATGGTTTGGTATTATTGGTATGGCAAGGGTTGAGAATAAGAGTTGCATAGTTGCCACCCAAAGGTAATAAAGGGGGTCAGAATTGCTTCCACTGTGGAAAGCTGGGCCACTTCAGTAGACAATGTCACAGATGAGAGACACAGATAGGCAAGGGAGTAGAGAGGAAGCTCCCACTCACTTGCTTTAAGTGTGGCTCTGAAGGACACTTGGCCTAGGTGGCCCACATCAGGTCCTCGTGGCAGACAGGACTGACAAGCCCCAGCTCCCAGCTGGAAACAAAGGAGGACGCTTCAACGATTTAGATCCTCCCAGAAGAGCTGTGGATGAGCATTAACATTACTGGTAAGTATATTCATTTTCTCCTGGACACAGAGCCTACTAATTGGTCCTAAAAGCCTTCTGAGGTCCCAACTCTTCTCACTATCTGTTAGTTGTTGGAATGGACGGAAAACCTCATAAGCAGTTCCTTACTTCACCTCTACCTTGCATGTGAACTTCTGAGTAGTAAAACAGCCCAGTGGCAGATGGAATTTGCTCCAGGACTTAAGAAGCATAAATGACACAGCTGAGCCTCTACATCTTGTGGTTCCTAACCTGTACACTATAACAGACAAAGTGCTAGTCTATAAGGCCTTTTATTGTAAGAACCGCCTTCCCTCTGTAACTTGATTTGTGCCACTATTAGAACCTCTACTCGGAATATTATTGCTTGTTAATTTTTGACTCATGTACTTTTAACTTGTTAGTTAAATTTGTGTCTTCTAGGGTGCAACACCTCCATGATACATCTTCAAGGATATGAACATGTATGGCTAAGCATAACTGATAACAGTGCATCTAAATTCCAAAATCAATCTCCATAATAGTCTATGTGTTTCCTACTGCCAAAGGGGCCCTTTAGAGTAGTGAGAGAAGATCTTCACCCTGAAACCCACAGCGTCCCTTTTCAGCAGGAAGTAGCTAAGAGAATACGCCATCCCCTTTTCCTTATGAATCAGGGTGAAGTCTCTCTCAGGGAGGAGTGATAGGGAATGGCAAAGGACACACTGACAAAAGGAGATTAATCAGAAATGGCTTTGACAAGCACTGTGGCAATTGGACAATTAAAACAGACATTCGGGGGGGGGGATGAAGAATGAACTGGGGAGGAGGGTAGAGAAAACAGTGCAACAATGAATGAATGAAAACCCAAAATCTCTGTAAATGTTCATTAAAACTAATAAAATTTAATAATAACAATAAAAAAAGATTTGCATAGTAAAGTGGACTTGGGGTGGGGGGAGGAGATGTAACCGTGTAACAATGAAAGAATGTTTTTCCCCAAAGAAAACAGTGAAATGGAGAAGAGGGAAGCAGGAAGGAAAATGTGCAAGAATAATGAATGGAAAACAAAGTTCTCTATAAACTTTCATTAAAATCTCAATTAAAAAAAAAAAGAACATAGAATTTATCATTAAGATGGAAATAAAACAAAAAAACCCCAAAGGCATACAGACACCCCAAAAAAACCTGCTTTTACGTCTGCTGTCCTGTTAACTGTATTGTGCCAATGCCACTTCCTGGTTATCATAACATATTACAATTATCTAAGATGCTACGACTGAGTAAAACTGTGTGGAGGGTATAGGGGACTTTTGTGTACTATTTTTATGCAACTTCTAGAGAGCTTATTTCAAAATAGTTAATTAAGAAAAAACAGATGGCCTTTAAAACGGCTGTAAAATAAAATACACAGCATATGCCCATACTTAGTAGTTGACAATAAGCAGAGATTTGTGTATACAGTCTACATAAATGTTTAAGATTTTTAAAAATTAAAATGAAATATATGCTTCAAGGAAGAAAAACAAATACAAAAGGGGAAAAAAGTGAAAACTGAAAGCACTTCACATCTCTAACTTAACTGTTGTCATTTTCCTATTAGGCTTTCTGTGATTCCTCCATGTAAAAAACAACCTATCAACCAACCAAAAAAATAATATGACAGATTAATTTCATTTAATAATGTCTTGAACATTACTAAATATCAGTATATATAGCTCTTTTTCCTCCTTTTAAAGACTGTTTAGAATATCCATGGACAGATGGATCATAATTTAACTGTTTTTATTCTGATGGATATTTAGGGTACTTTCCTCACAAACACTGTCTTTGCAAATATTTTTATAAGAAATTCGAAGAGTTAGCTCAAAGACCATACATTTTAAGAGCAAGAAGTAAACTGGCCTCCAAAATATTTAGACCTATTTATACATCTACCTAAAGAATGGGACAGTAGCTGTTGCCCATATCTTTGCCAATCACGGATTTCATTAATTTTAAGGAAGGTAAATAAGCTGCTAATCTCAGCTTATTACCAATTTATAGTTCTTTTTCCATACTTGTTCATCATTTTAATGAGTTATCTTTTTCTTATTAAAAATTTTTATCTTGGGGAGTTTATATTCATTTTACTCAAAGAATCTGGTCTTTGTTCTTAGCTGGTGAGAATTTCTTTTTAAAAAACAAAACAAAACAAACCCTGCCTTTGATGAGGACTCCAGATGACAACTCACCAACATGTTGGATGAGAAGATGCAGTGACTAGGGTGGAGGCTAGCCAGGCCCAAGTGACTCAACAGAGTATGATGACTCTGGACATGGACCAATCTCAGGGAGGTAAGGCTGGAGTTCACATTACCTAATATGATGCCTAATTAAAGTGCTGGACAAAGCAGCTGTGTGGGCTTCCTGTCTAGTGAAGTTATCTGCGTATGTAAGAACATAGTGCATCCCTCTTTGAGATATGGAAGCTCTGCACTGGAAATCTTATTCAATTTCACCTTGTATGTCTCTTCATTTTTTGCAAAGCTTTAATTTTAGGTATTATGATAGCTATAGTTTGTTCCACGGGAAAAAAGCAGTGGGATCAGCAATAAAGGGGGAAGAGAACCTCTGATTTTATTAAAAAGCTCGTATCCTGAAGTTTTAGAGGGAAAATGAACCTGTTAAGTTAGAAGAAAGGTATCCTAAGGAAGCCAGCTTGTAGCTGGGATCCTAAAGGAGTAGCTGGAGTACCCTGAATTCATGTCCAGAAGGTCAGAAACAAGAGACTCTGAGGGAACTTTCAAGCTTGCAGCTGGTTTCTGAAGTACTGGCTGAAAGTTGAAAGAAATGTATCTGAAAGATGTGTCCTTTAAACTTGTGAGACCTGAAATAGTTCCAGTCAGATTAGAGAAAGAAGTGGCCCATGGGCATACAGTAGTAGAAATGAAAAGAGAAGTGAGGGACTGTTTTTTAAATTTTATGTTGACTTCCACACAACATTTATTTTATGCAAATTAGCATGATGTTTTCTTAGTCAAGTAGTATGACTTTGCTTCTATTTCACGGAAACACTTTTAATTATCAGGTGCTTAATTTTTTGAACCAAATCAGTTGCTGCTGAGTCTGACTAATGAAACTAATGTCTGGGTATGTCAGAATAGAAGTGCACTGTGTACGGTTGGCAGTGGTAGATTACCAGGCCTTTTCTTCCAGGGCCTTCCTGAGTGAACTCAAAACAAACCTTCAATATTTCTGTTAGAGCCTGAGCAGTGTACCTCATTCAGAAACTCCCAACTATTCAAAACAAAACAGAAATAAAAACCCAACAACAAAAACCAACACTGAATGGAAAGGATGGTCTAGAGTGTTGTTTCCTGCTTTTACAGACTTAGTGGTGGTCAAGAAGCAAGTTTTTAAGCCTAAAGAGTCTAAAGTCTGGACATATTTTACAAGAATTTAAAAAAGATTATGAATATTTTTGCTTAATATTTTACAGAGGTAAAATAAAAAAAAAAAGCTTTAGAAATGGAAAATTTTTTTCTTAAACCATTAAAAAGACAATTCTACATACTTGTATATTGGAAGGGCACATCCAAGCATCAAAAACATCAGTCCAATTGCTCCTCCAAACGACAAACTAATCAAAGCTGCAAAGCAAATGAAAAAAAAAAAAAAAATCAAATTAAAATGACAGTTATAATAATAGTTAGAATATTAACAAGCTTAAACATCTCCAGTAATCTCAAATAGCAAAACCCAAAACCAACCAAAAGGTAGGAATCCTGGTAGAGTAGGATGTAATGTTTGGGTCCGGCAGCTCAAAACCATCAGTGGTTCCAAGGGATAAAGATAAGACATCTCCACCCATAAAATTTATAGCCTCAGAAACTTGATGGCAGTCGCTGTGAGAAGTGACTTGGTGGAAGTAAATTTGAGTTCTTTTGGTAGGTAGTAAAAAGTTAATGTCTTCAAGTATGTAGGTTATTTAGTTTTTAAAAAAGTGTTTTGTGGCATCATAGAAGCAAAATAAAGTAATACTTTATTTAAAATTCTGAATAGTAATTCCTAGGATCTCTGTGCCTTCGTATTTATTGTATAGGTCACTGTAGTTTCAAAATTAAAATATGGAGTAAGTCCACATTCCAAGTTCACCTGGCATTTAGAGGTCACATCCAATGGGAAAGCCCCTCCTGATTAGCCCTTACTTCTGCCACATACAACCCCTAAAAGCACAAAACAGCTAAGAAGGTAGTATCCAAAGAAAGCAGTAATTAATTTTAAAGCAATGAATTTTGCTCTAGATCTTCAAAACTGCTTGCAAAACTATATATCTAAATTTCCTCCTTTAATATTTTATACAGTAGAAAATTAATAGCAATAATGTGTACTGCTGTGGTAACAGTTTTAAGGCATTATCACAAGAAAAAGATATAAAATATAGTTTCTATGTTGTTGTTGTTGTTGTTATGTGTCGTCGAGTCATTTGCGACTCATAACGACCCTATGTACAACAGCCCTAAACCCTGCTCT
>NW_006399781.1:18430223-18434778 GCF_000299155.1 Elephantulus edwardii
TTCATTTGTCACCAAGTCCATGTTTTCCAACTACTGATTCTTCTTCCCTGTTCCCAACTTTTGCGTTCCAGTTGCCCATTATTATCAATGCATCTTGATTGCATGTTCGATCTAGCTCTGCCTGTAAGAGTTGGTAGAAATCATCTATTTCTTCTTCTTTGGCTCTGGTTGTTGGTGCATATATCTGAATCATAGTAGTGTTCACTGGACTTCCTTGTAAGCGTATGAATATAATCCTATCACTCACAATGTTGTACTTCAAGATGGACCTAGAAATTTCTTTTTTGACTATGAAAGCAACTCCATCTTTCCTCACTTTTATACACACATATACATACATGTATATATGCATATAGATACATACTTACACAAAGTATTTGTATTTTTATATTTTACGCAGTGCTTTTACATTTAGTAGAAACTACTTTGAAGAATAGGCATATTAGTTAATGGCCTAGAACTAAGCAAAGAAATAAATACTTAATTCATTCTGAGTTAATTATAATTTGCGTTTCTGCAGCTCCTACAACTAACTAACTAACTAACTTACTTTTGGTTGTCTTAACATTATCAAGATGAAAGCTAACACCTATAAACCAAAGTTAACAATAAATAACACTGCCAAATATGACTGATACATTTCTTAGATTTAAAATTAGGATAGTCAAGGTTACCCACTGATGTGGTAGCTTGCAAATCTGAATTTCAGTAAAAGCACTAATGTAGGTCCTATCAATCCTGAACATATTTACTTAGGCCTTAATGTTACTATATTGTAAAAAGAAAAAGAAAAGAAAGGCAAAGCAATGTAAACTGTGAAGAAAATACTGATTTTACTATTTGTTCTACTCAGTTCGGAAAGGGCTCTCATGATGTGGTCCTACTTGTCTTGATAAATAGAATTCCTTATTCTCTGTACTGGTTATACTGGTTTTATCTTCCTTCTTAGAAACCAGCAGGGTCTCTCACCTTAGAGGCTTGTGCACATCTTGTTCCTTTCTCCAGAGACACTTTTTCACTCATACAAGAAACATCTACTAAGACCCAAATATGTAACAGACAATGGAGATATGGTAGCAAAAGCAACACTGCCCTTTCAGAATTCACAAGCTTGTATTCTTGTCTCATTTTATTCTTTCTCCACCAAACTAATGACAATTTTTCTTTAGCTCTCAGCTCAGATTTCTTCCTCTGGAAAGTTTTTCCAAAGCTCCTGGATAAACCAATTCCTCTAATATTTATTCACTTATTTACCTAATATCTATTGAGCACTGGGGGCCTGGTTTGGTGAAAAGTTTTGATGCTAACCCAAAGGCACATGGTTGTTCACCGTCATCATCTGCTCTGCATGAGAAAGACAGGCAATTTCCTCCTGTGTGACTTACAGCCTCCACCGAAATTCCACTGGAGAGTCTGTTATGAGTCAGTTCTGACTTGATGGCACATAACAACCAGAACAACCACAACAAAGTATCATGTGTTATTCAGGTGTACAGGTAAAGTAATGAAAAGCAATCAAAGCTCTTGCTGTCGTGCTAGTGGGAGAATAAAATGATATAAAAAAAGCAAGCAAAGAAATATCAAGTCCTTTTTTAAAAAAAAAATGGTCACTTTTTAAAAAAATTTTATTTTATTAATTTTAATGAACACTTACAGATTGGGTTATCACAAAAGTCCAGAATGAAGGTTGCATAGTGGAGTGTACTCGGGGCGGGGCGGAGGGGGAGGTGGTGTACACCAAGTGCTAATTTTTTTTTAAAAATCAGGCAGGGTGGAAGATGGAATTGTTGTTTTAGATACAATGGCCTAGGAAGGTGTCTGTTTAGATGATGACATATGAGCAGAACAATTAAATCATGTGGCTACTTAGGGAGGACAAGCCCTGCAAGCAGAGGGACATGCATGAGCAAAGGTCTTCTATGCTTGTTTATCATAGCTATAATTTTATACTGATGTCTATTTGTCTTTCCTTTTATTCTGTATGATCCATAAGAGCAGAAAGCAAATTGTTAATGCTTGTGTCCTAGGTCTTTACACTCAGTAACAAATATGTGTAGCAGGAACAAAAAGAAACAAGGGGGAAGTAGAGCTACGCAGGCAAGTGAAAGCACTGAGCCTAGACCCCACTGTGCTGTCAAGTCAATTCCAACTCAAAGAGATCCTGCAGGACAGAGGAGACCGGCCAACAGTAAATCCTAGGCTGGAATATTTATGAGAGCAGACAGCCGGATCTTTCTCTTGAGCAGTAGATGTTTCTTTGAATCACTGACCTTTCTAAGCACTTAACCACTGTGCCATTGATAACCAATAAAAATTTGGGTCTCAGTTATTCCATATATAAAATTAAGAAAGTTGAACTAACTAGAACCAAAATGAAAATAATTCACTGAAAACTAAAGGCACCTGCAGAAGTAAAAAATCCAATCCTACTTTTTTAAGTTGTCAAACAGCTAGGTTCAAAAAACTACACACAGCTATATTTTACTTATTGAAAAGACTCTGTTGTTGTTTATATTACAGCTCAGAATCTTGGAAAAAGCAAAGTTATTAGAGAGAAATCTAGATGTCACAATACTTACACATACACAGAAACAAACAGAGCTGTAAGCTCTTATTCAGATGTTATTTATTAATTTTTTTTGAGCACAATTTCTGTGAACAATTGTTGCCTGTGAATTTAAGCAATGTAAAAAGTATTTCGCAGGATCATTTATTCTTTATAGTTTTACTGGGTAAGTTCACCCTGACAAAACTTAGTTCTCCTCCCCACATGCAGTTTCCTGCTTCCTGAGACACAAAATTGTTTTCTAGGTTGAAATGAGTGCTAGAGGCACAAAGTTTATGTGCTCTACAGCTAATAGAAAGGTTGGTAGCATTTTTACCTGAGGAAAAAAGACCTAGGAGTGGGAGAAAAATCTATTTCCATAAAGAGTCAAAATCAATCTCAAATTCACTGCTGTCCAGTTGGTTGTGGCTCACAGTGATCCTCCTCTGGGTTTTTCCTGTAAAGATTACAGCCTACAAAACCCTGTAGGGCAGTTCTACTCTACCACTTGGAGTCTCTAGGAGTAAGTAGACAATGACAACTAACAATAATAGACAGAAACAAATGAGAAAAAGGAGGAAGAACTTCATACCAGCAAGCACTGCCCTCTGATAAGAGGTAGGGGATTGAAATTTTTTTCCAATCAGGTAGAAAATGATAAAAACCATAGCAGTTTACAGTAATTTTGTCAAGACACCAGGAATGGAACCCTTATCATGTCCTTAGACATGTCCTAAGACGGTCTACACAAGATCTTTGACTACAAACTCTTCAGTTCCTTTAAACGCATGCTTGAACAGCCTCCCACATCAAGTCCAGCTCCAGATCCTGCCTGGCCTCTTCCTGCTTCCCAGGAACAGATCTCTTGGGTGCTGGCATCTGCAGTTATAATGGAAGATTCTTAAGCACTAGGATAGCAATTCTTGCTATACATATACTCCAGAAGAGCTCACCAATCCTGTGAGAGCAGGCAAGCCTCCAGTTTCTTTCCCTTGAACAGCAACCCACCTCCTCAAGTCCGGCTCTCCTGGGCCCCTGGATCTGTTACTTATGTGTTAAGATCCTCAAGCACCTGGACCATGAGTCCTCCACAGGCTCTGCATTTCCCTTAGAAGATGCCATTCACCAGCAGAGAAAACAGAGTGATTCTGAAGTAAAAGAATTTCTACCCACATTTGAATTCCACAGGCCAGTGAATATGCCTGTGCCCAATACTACTCCTTCCCTTCCACTAACCCAAACATGTAACAGTTTCAATTTTAACCATAAAAAGAAATACAAAACTAGTACATGTTGGATGTATTCATGTATGTACAAAGGATGGTAGAGACATATTCTTCATGGTATTTTACCACAATAAAAAGTCTTTAATTCAATCCTACCAAAAGTAATCTACACCTTCAATGCAATCCCAACACAGATACCAAATTCCTTTTTTAAGGAGATCAAAAGGGAAATTGTCAAGTTTATCTAGAGAGGCAAGAGACTCTGAATAAGCGAAACACTTCTGACAAAAAAATGAAGTGGGAGCTAAAGCATTCCCTGACCTCAAAACCTACTACATAGCAGTGGTAACCAAAACATCATGGTGCTGGTACTACAAAAAGCACATAGATCAGTGGAACAGAATTGAGAACTCAGAAATACACCCAGCTATCTATGGTTAACTGATAATCATCGACAAGGAAATAAAACCTATCAAATGGGGAAATGACAACCTCTTCAATAAATGGTGCTGACAAAACTGTACTGCTACCTGCAGAAAGCTGAAAGGGGATCGACATCTACACAAAAATCACCTCAAGGTGGCTCAGAGATTTGAGAATAAAGCTCAAAACCACAAAATTCTTAAAAAGACAAACTGGGATCAAACTTAGAGGCCTTAGTCTACAGTATAAAGAGATTACAAAATACAGCCTGAAAGGTACAACTCAGAACAGGATAAAATTGATGAATGTTTCATCACCCAATGAGAAGCTGATACTCAGTTGTATCCCCCTACTTTGTCTG
>NW_006399781.1:18436028-18440270 GCF_000299155.1 Elephantulus edwardii
CTTAGTGGTCTGAGAAAATAATATATAAAATCTCAATTTTTTAGTGCATACTTTTTAAAAAGTTAACGAAAGATGAATTTTAAAATGAGGTAAGTGTGGACCATGGAATTAGAACTGACACAGCTGACGCTCCAGCGGGTTTTCAGAGGCAGTATAAACTGAACAAGAGAAGACTGTCGTCTTTCTCCCACAAAGCAGCAGCTGGTGGACTGTGGCACTGTATGCCTTTGCATTGGCAGTGCAGCTCCTTACCACTAAGCTCCCTAAAATGAGGTAGTAGGGATAAAAAAAACAATGTAGCATTTTACCTCTAGGTAAGAAGATAAAAGAAAAAGACAATGACATTAAATAAACTGCTCAAGCTTCTCAAAATTTCCTAATGTTATGAAATTATTAACTAGGCTGACTTGCACACAAATTTTATCACCTGTATTCAGACTGCTGTCCTATATGACACATAAACATGACAAAAGTGTATAGTAAATGACTAATGCAACACTTGAAGGGAAAGCTTCGTTGAGTCTAGTAGGGATGCAATGGCACAATTATCTCTAGAGACAAATATGGAGGTTCTGTGATTACAAATGGGAACTACAGAAGATGAGTCAAACAACAGAAAACAGAAATTAAAACAGAAGAAAGGGCTCATTCTCAAACCTCAAAGTAACCAGAAAAATCTTAATTACAGGCATACCTCCTTCAGTTGTGCTTGGCTTTTCTGTACATCGCAGATGTGGTGTCTCACATACTAAAGGTTGTGGCAATTCTACACCAAGCAAATTTATTATGTCATTTCCCCAACAGTATGGGCTTACTTTGTGTCTCTGTCACGTTTTGGTAATCTGCACAAGATTTCAGAAGACTACAGTATAAACAACTTTTAAAAGCAGAAACCAAAACCAGTTATGTGACTTCCTTTATTGCAGTGGTCTGAAACCCAATCAGCAATATGAGATCAAGTCTTTAAAGTGAACTTTTACGGTAAACTGGTATAGGTGAGTATGGTTCTTATTTGTTGTTGTTATGTGTCACTGAGTCTGAACCAACTTGGAACTGACTCTTTAGTGGGTTTTTGGAAGCAATAAATCACACAGGAGATTGGCTGTCTTTGGATTGATAGCGTGCAACCTTTTACCACTAGGCCACCAGTTTCCTACAGTTCTTATTAGCTTTACTTTAAGGCAAGAGAGCGAGGTCAGGTGGAAAGGAAGATAGGCCTGTAGACGTTGCACTACTAACCCAAGAGTGGCACCTCTCTGGAGATTCATATCTACCAGTGGCTCTGAGGGGGGAAAACTGATAATCTCCTCTTGGACAATTCATAAGAAGTAAAGCAATTGCCATGAATTTGGAAACAACTCACAGCTGATTCTTCCAGAGGTTTTCTGAGGCTGTAAATCACACTGGTAAAGGCCTCCCATTGTTCTCCCTCAGAGCTGCTGGTGGATGTGAACCGCCCCTCTTTGGGTAAGCAACACAACTCTTCTGAAAATCAACTAAAGGGTGAGGAATAAATCAGTTTCAACCTGATGACAATAAATTTGAGTTTTGAGTTAAGGCAAGAGAAAAGTCATGGATGCCAGTGTCCATAAAGATATAATGCCCTAGAAACTCTATAGGGTCTCTGAGCTGGAATCGACATAAGCACATTAAGTTTGGTTTTTGGTTTCGGTCAGTGTGAGTAAATTCTGGAAACTTTTTCAATAATTTAAAAGCTGTACATGCAGTAAGAAAAAGTGACTGTGTTGAAGAATGTACTTTGAGTAGGGACCTGGTCAACCATTTTAAAGTGTGGACAGACTTTCACAATCCTACCGGGTAAGTTTTGGTGAGTTCTGGTGGCCTAGTCCATAGGCAGCTGCACTGTTAACCCAAAGGCTGCCTCGCTCTTGTGGTTCCAATCCACTGGCAGCTTCAAGGAGAAAAATAGGCAATCTCTCCGTACCTATGAGATTTACCGCTTCTGAAATACCTCTAGAGAGTCAGCTTTAAAATGGTTCTGACTTAAAGCCAAGGGACAAAAATCCTCAATTAGACAACCAAAATTACAAACTTACTGTCCCTGGGTCAATTCTGACTCATAGTGGCCTTAAAGGACAGAGTAGAATTGCTTCATAGGTTTTCTGAAGCTGTAAATATTTAGGAAACAGAGTGCCTCATCTTTTCCCCAAGAAGCCACTGGTGGATTCAAACTGCTGACATGTCAGTTAGCAGCCCAATGACAAAATCCACTGCAGCACCAGAGCTCAAATGAACACAGGTCAAGAATAAAGCTGCAGACCCCAATTATCAGAACTCCTCCCTAAAATAAAGATAGGCCAACAGGAAGTGAGAAATACTGGATTTCTGATAAGCAATCATAACAACAAAAAATTCCATTCAAACTGAAAGTGTGAACTTTCACTGAAGTAATATGTGCCTTGGTTGGCAGTTCAAGTCTGTCCTATAGGGTTATGATGAGCCAGAATGGACTCGATGGTAGGCATCAAGTTTAGGTTTGGAGAAAAATATCATAAAGCTATTTTCCAGAGATTTCTGCATTAGATGAGTGTTATGACACTGAAGAAATAAGGTAGAAGGGGGGGGGGGAATATTACAGTAGTGCTACCATAACTGCCTTTCACATAAAGATTTAAAAAAGCTCATGAAGAAAAGAAATCCAACAAAAATTGTCCTTAAGTTAAACGATGTATACAGGCATACTTAGTGATCAAAGCCCTTCAATTCCAGCTTGCCTATGCTTTCCTGGAAGCAGCGTGACAGAAAAATCAATGTAATTCATTGTTCAGGAGAAAACTGCAAACATTGTTTAAAAAATTTGTTCCTAGTCACACTGTCGATAAAACTACGAAGACCAGGAAAAAAATGCCTTAATTTTAAAAAAGATATGAATACGAAAGGCTAGTAAAAGGTATTTCTATTTTAACTCTAGTTTATCAACAGAAAACTAAACTTTGGCATCTTCAAACACCTCAATGCGCAGCTATGGCAAGGGAGCACTCTGGAGCCACCGAGTCTATCAACTCTAGGATACAAACATTGCAAATCAAAATGTACCAGTTTTAGGCACGTGCAAAGCTTGGAGTGCAGGTGTCGAGAGTGGATTATGACCGCCAAGGTGTTGCAAAGAATCAAGCCTTCGCTCCCCGAACACGTTCCAGGGATAATCAATCGGAAGCTTAGCACCCACTCATCCTCACTTGGGTCTTTTAAGTAGGAAATGATACTGATTTTCTATAATTGGCCCTCTACAGTGGCCTCAACCCCTTCAAGACCATTTCTCTTTCCGATGCAAACTCCTGCAAATCCTCTCACAGTCCAAGTCACTACGGGACTCCTGACAGACCACGAACCCCTTCATTCTTTGCATGGGGGGACGGCGATAGGTAGCACAGGCTGCTAAAATCGGCAGAAAACATAATCTGACGTATAAAAAGCAGCGGTCTCGACCATAGCTTCCCCGAGGGGCCGCGCCCATGGGGGTTCAGGAGACCAAGGTGATGCAAGGGGAGGCGGAGGCGGTCGCCCTGACGGGCGCAAGGTCCCCGCGGCGTGCGCCCGGGCTGGGGAAGTGGCAGGAAGGGGCTGCGGGGGCTTTCCCTAACCCTCTTCCCAAGCGGACATTTAGCCCTCCGCCCCACAGCACCCAAGGCCCCACCTTTGATGCCAGCCATGGTGATGACGTTGCTCCTGCTTCCAGGACCCGAGGAGGTGGTGGCGGTGGCGGCGGCCGGGAGACCACGGACGCTCAGCAGCAGCGAGACAACACCCGGAAGTGCGCGATGAAGCACTTCCGCCGTGGGCTCGCGCTGCGCGGGGGCGTAGTGGGCGCGACGGGCTTCGAGCTGGCTGGTCGACCCCCTTTCCTCTGCTCGGGTCCGTCCCTCCTTGTTCGTGGCGGTGGGCAAATCGAGTACCCCAGCCAGGTTTGAGGGAACTTGCTAGGGCCAGCCCCTAAACTCTGCTGCTACTTGATCAGTCAACCACTGCATTCTTTGTGAAGCGACTTGCCGCTTACCTATATAGTGTGTCTCCTTTTAAGGATAATTTTACATTTTTTAAAGAATAGGATTTCCCCCCGTCCCCCCCCACCCCCGCTTCCTACGCCTGAAATAAAGGCTAGATTGATAGGCTACACTTTGCTTTTCGATTTCAACACAGCTTAAGTTCTGATATGGAGTCATCTCCAGAAACAGGAGTAGCAGGACCCAGTTGGTTTTTCTTGTTGTGTTTGGTTGGAAC
>NW_006399781.1:18440370-18453824 GCF_000299155.1 Elephantulus edwardii
CTTTGGGATTGCAATACAACTTTTTACCAGTAAGAGGTTCAACGAGTGTGAATGTAGCACAAATACAAACCCTTGGGACTCTTGAAGAGTTGCTAGCTTCCTCGTAGTAACATGGCTGAGGCAGAGGGATGGAAAAAAAAGTTATCCGAGCTTTGATTTAGGTAGTCCTGGAAGATTTCCTTAAGGGCGGAGTAAACGGTAATAGAAGTGAAACGAGAAAAGGGAAAAACCATCACAGGAAGTGGTCTGCAGTTGTGGAGGCGCACAGATTAGTGATTGTAATAGAGATTGTAGTGAGACAACAGAATTGTACAGCAGGGTCTTATGTAAGTTTTGTTTTTGTCTCTGAGCTGTGAGAATATTTTAAAGGAGGTAAATGAGAGTGGGTGACATAGAGCTGAATTTGTAAATCTCTTCAGTCATAAGACTGAAATAAACTACCATATAGAGATCTTGCTATGTGAATAGTTGGAATAGAGGTTTCTAACAATTTAAAGCGAGAGCTCCTGGGAAGAAAGGTCTTGTCTGTCCTGTTCACCGAGCCCAATAAATTTGTTTAAAGAGGTCATATGGTATGAGTTCTTGTTTGGTGACTCTGACTCAGTAACCCCGTATGGCTGAGAACAACTGTCACGTAGAGTTGCTGTAATCTTTACTGGAGGCTTAATAACATGTAATTGATCCTGTCCCAAATAAGTTTCTGAATACCTGGTGGAGGAGTAGAATTTTTTTTTAAGTGTGAGCAAAAAAATTCTGCCATCCCATTCGTCATGAAGAAAGAGCTCCCATTTAGGATTGTAGTAGCGAAAACATGAGGCACAGTTGAGCATATGCCATCGACATATGTGTTTCTTAGACAGTCTGTGAAACACAACCTCCTCTCCATCAACTCCTGAAGCAGGTGTGTAGTATGTACATCTTTTTTCCTGTGAACCATTTAAAAAGAGAGAAAGTAGAATTCTGGGAGAAGTCAATTGTTCCATTACACCTGAACACTGCTCATGTATGTTTCCTACAGTTCTGTTGAGTGCATAGTGGGTAAGAAGACAAAGTAGAGATAGGTGATTGGTAATGGTAGGGAAAAATGATAGGTAGTCATACACTTGGCATCTCAGGGACAGATCACATATTCACTCTCCCTCTCATTGCCTTTGAGTGGGGATCAACTGAGCAGACCCATAGCAGAGATTGCCCTTTTTTCTCTCACAGAGTAGCTGATGAGTTTAAATCACCTGCCTTTTGGTTGGCAGTGCAATTCCCTGCTGATTAGGCCACCAGAACTCCCTTAAGAGAGACTAAAATGTACAAGGTGGAAATATTACAAAACTTATTTTTCAAGGTGTCTTCCACATGATGGCACTAGTTAAATGACATTCTCCTAATTTTTTCTTTTCAGTAAAAATGTGTTGGACATTGCATTTATCCTTGATGACATTAAATGAGCAACCTGGCTTGTTTATCTAATATATTTTCTTCTGCTTCCATGATCATAGATCCTAAGAGAGTATGCTCCTTTAACTTTTCCATGAGACTCACAGTGTTTCTATCAAAAAACCATACATGACCATAAGGATTATTTTTGGTTTACAAATGCTGTCTAGGGACCAGTCAGTTGAGACTGTTTAAAATGATTGTTAAATTTGCATTTCAAAGACCACTTAGAACAGCTGCTTCCTCCTAGAGATTATTTTTAGGCTCCACTCCAGACCTGAGTCAGTATTTCTGAGGAGGGCTGTTTTCTAAAATTTTAACAAGCACTGTCTTATTTATCTAGTGTTGCTGTAATAAATATAGAGGATTGATGGCATTAACAACAAATTTATTTTCTCACTCTTAAAGAGGTTGTTGTTAGTTGGCCATTGAATTGAGTATAACACATAGCAACCCAATGAACAGATCTGAACCCTGTCCTATGCTGTGCCATTTTCACAGTTCCTGACATACTAGAGTCCGTTGTGGCAGTCACTATGTCAATCCACCTGGTTGAGGGTGTTCCTCTCCTTTGTAGACCTTCCGCCTTTCCATGCATGATGTCACTCTCCAAGGAACAGCCTGATATATGTGAGGCAAAGCCCTATCATCTTTGCCTCCAAGGAGCACTCTGGCTGGATTTCATAATGCGATGTAGGAAAGACTTCTTCTCTGTCAGCTCAGAGGAAAGTCCTTGTTCTTTGGTTGTTTTGTGATCTCCTGCAGTGTGGCATCGATCTTCCCTCAGCTCTGCTATTTTGCTTAATCGGTTCTTTTATTTCTATCTCAAGAGATTAACTCAAAACACACCCTCCACTAATACTATCTCATTAACCTAACAAATATGTGAAAACTGGACATTGACTATGGAAGAGCAAAGAATCAATGTCATTGTATTGTGTTGGTGGAGAATGTTCAATATACCATGTGCTTCTAAAAATACAAACAAATTATCTTGGAAGAAATGCAACCAGAGTGTTCCTTGAGGTGAGGATAGTGAAGACACAGGAGGGAAGAATTATCAGGAAGGACAAGTCCCTGGAAAAGGACATCATATTTGGAAAAATAGAAGTTCAATGAAAGAGAGGAAGACCGTCGATGAGATGAATTGACTTTGTAGATTCAACATGGATTTAAGCACAGGAGAAATTGTGAGGACACTACAAGGTCTCCTTTTTTTGGACACAAGGTTGTGCTGAGTTGGAGCTGACTCAATGGCACCTAAAAATAACAAAATCTTTACAGAAAAAAACTCACACATCTGTCCCCTGTGAATCAGTGGTGTGTCTGAACGGACCTTTTGTGAAAGTACTTGAATGCTTTAATCACTGTGACACCAATTTTTATTATCTTGAATATCACAGATGTGTCTAAACCAAACCCATTGCCATTAAGTGGAGTCTGACGTGGTGATCCTCTAGGACAGAGTGGACCTGCTTCTAGGATTTCCAAAGCTTCATTCTTTTTTTTAAAAAAAATTTAAATTAATTTTTGTATGTGTACCATCAAATGGTCGACCACTATCATTCAAATATATGCACCAACAACCAGAGCCAAGGAAGAGGAGCTAGAAGATTTTTACCAACTTTTACGATTGGAGATTGATCGAACATGCAATCAAGATGCATTGATAATAATGGGTGACTGGAATGCAAAAGTCGGGAACAGAGAAGAAGATTCAGTAGTTGGAAAACATGGACTCGGTGACAGAAATGGAGCTGGAGAATGATCGAATTTTGCACAATGATTTATTCATAGCAAATACATTTTTAAGAGACATAAACGCAGGTTATATACCTGGATTTCACCTGATGGTATGCGTAGGAATCAGATCGATTACATCTGTGGAAAGAACCACTGGAGAAGCTCAATATCAGCTGTGAAAACTAGGCCAGGAGCTGATTGTGGAACAGACCACCAACTACTCATATGCAAATTCAAGCTGAAGCTGAGGAAAATTAAGCCAAATCCAAGGCAACCAAAATATGACTTAGAGTCTATCCCACCTGAATTTCAGAACCATCTCAGGAACAGGTTTGAGGCTTTGAACACTAATAAGTGAAGGCCAGATGACTTGTGGGACGATATCAAGGGTATCATCCAGGAAGAGTACAAACCGTCATTGCAAAGACAGAAGAGGAAGAAAAGACCAAAATGGATGTCAGAAGATACTCTGAAAATTGCACTGGAGCGCAGAGAAGCCAAAGCACAAGGAAGAATTCAAGATACTAAAGAGTTGAATAGAAGATTTCAAAAGGCAGCACGGGATGATAAAGCAAAATATTACAATGAAATGTGAAACCTCCACCCTTCCAAGCATCATGTCCTTCTCTAAGAAACAGCCCCTCCCAGCAACACGCCCAAACTATGTGAGGTGAAGTCTCATCATTCCTGCCTCCAAAGAACCTATCTGTTCTCTATGACATATGTGTTTGCTCTCTTGGCCATACATCGGATATTCTGTGCTCTTTCCAACACCACAGCTCAAAAGCGTCTGTTCTTTTTCTGTCATCCTTATTCATCTCCAGTTCTCAGATGCATAGCAAGTAATTGGAAAGACCATGGCCTGAATTAGACCTTAGTTCTCAAACTGACATGACACAACCCTGCTTGCTGAAACTGAGGATGATCAGAAGCGCTTGCTGCAGAAGGTCAGTAACTGCAGCCTTCAATGTGGATTGAAACTCAACATCAAGAAAACAAAGATTCTCACCACTGGGCCAGTTGGCAGCATCATTATGGATGGTGAAGAGATTGAGATAATAGTTTTAGTTTGCTTGGCCCCACAGCCAACACTCTTGGTAACAGCAGCTAGCAAATCAAGAGACGAATTGCATTGGGAAAGTCAGTTGTCAGGGACCTCTCCAGAGTTCCTCCAGAAGAATGACGAAATTAGGCACCTAATCTGGGCTATAGTCTTAGCAATTGTGTGCTATGCTGGACTGTGACTATGGATGAAAGAAAGAGAATTGATGCCTTTGAGCTGTGGTGCTGAAGAAGTGTTGAATATACTATGGACTGCTAGAACAGAGTTGTCCTAGAGAGTGTGAAGCCGGAATGCTCCTTTGTTGCAGACCGTGGGTCCCAAAGAATAGAATAATTTTATAATTATTAATAAAGAGACAAACAGCCAGGAATGAGATAGAGCAGAGAGCATAAAACAGAGGGTCAACAGTTCTCGACTGAAGACTCCAAGTCATGTTTCTCTGAGTATTTATTTAGAATCATAAGATAATAAAAGTAAAATCACAAGTACAAAACAAAGGATAATGGTGAAGTCTTTTGCAGATAAGGCCAAGTTCCTCTTTATGTTAATCTCAAGAGGGAGGGGTTCATTTGACACAAACTAGGAACAATGTTAACTCCTAAGGAACGCCCCATTGCCACCAGGTGGCCTTCAGTTTGTATCAAGCTTCCCTCATTTCCCGAAACAGCATTTGGTCTACTATTATTAAATTTGATATACGGCTTCCCATACTCCTTGGAGTCAAGGATTCTGAAGCTTCGTCTGATATACTTTGGGCATGTTGCAGGGAGGGACCAGTCCTTGGGACGTCATGCTTGGGAGAGGGGAGGGACAGCGCAGGAGAGGAAGACCTTTGATGAGTTGGATTGGCACATAACAACCATAACCATAACAACAATAACAAGAAGAACAAGGGATATGCTCTGCCAGGTCTCCGTCTCCTGTCAGCAGGCTCCTTCCCCCACTCCCCCAGTGTTTATGCCACGCCTTAGATTCCTCCAAGAGCTTGACGTTCCCGCCCCTTGCTCCTGGCCATCACCAATAGCGTGAAGTCTCCTCCCCTTGATTCTCGTCACGGCTGCGTTGCCCAATCAGAATGCAGATACACTAAAAAAAAAAAAAAAAAAAAAGAATGCAGATACACTGAACTTCAGGGGCGGGGCCAGCGACAGCTAATCTTGTGCTTCTACGTGCTGCAGAGGCAGTGACAGGCATTTAGAACAGGCTTTAGTTGTGATTCTAGTGCCTTTCTCTGCACACAGCTTCCGGAGCTCCCCACTGCGCAGCGGTTCTGAGAGTCGAGCCTCTGGCCTGGGAGCGTTGGGGCAGCCGCGCGCCACTTCCACCGAGCGCCATGGCTGCGGTCGGGGGGCCGATAACGACCAGACGCTGCCCTCTCCTCAACCTCCTTCTTCTCCTCGCCTTTGGACCTGTGCTGGGCTGGAACCATCCTGGTGAGTGCTCTAGGTTTCTGCGATCACTTCCCGTGTACTGTCCTGCAGCCTTCAGCTAGCACTGAAAGGCCGCTAGGGCGACCATTTCCGTTGGTCGTCCTGAACTGAGCCTCTCTGACCGTATTCTCTTTTCCATCCTCTTCCCTGTCTTCGGTGCCTTGCCTATCTCTTGGCTCTTCCCAGCCTCCTTTTCAGGCTGAGAAGAGACAGAACGGGCGGGGCAGGGCCAAGCGGGACGATTTATGTTCTTAACGTCGTTTTTTCTACTGGAATCGCAGAATCTGACCACTTTCTTTTTCGGGCCACTGTTGTCATCCCGCCTGCGGGCTGAAAAGCTCGTCCCTCACCTACATTGTTGCGACTGACTGATGTCATCATCTCTCCTGTTGCTATGGCTTGGCTGTTGCTATGGCTTGGCTGTTGCCATGCCACCGTCAAGTCTCTTGACACTTCCTAAATCATACTTGGTGGAGAGGGTTAAAATTCTTGGAAACAGTTTTACAGTTGTAGACTGCTTATTTTCGTGAGTGAAACACATGTATGTTTTTCATTTTGCCCATTTCAATGACGTATGGTTACAAGCATTTCATGACACTAAGCTTTCCCATTGCTTTTCACTGTTTACAAGAAGTAAACTTTTTTTTCACCTTAATATTATTTTAGGGATGGTGCAAAATGATTTCTAGGGGAAGAATCCCTTCATATCTATTTCATTAAAATGTGGTCTAAAGAAATTAATATTTAGACTTTTTAATTTAGCAGATGATGCATACTCTTAAATTGAAGGTTATGTAAAAATGATGTCAGCACTTAAAACATATTTTGTTGTGGGAGTGAAAATATTTATGTACCAAAATTACATCTGTGGTCTGATGCTTGAAACGTCCTACAGTTTTGCAGCAACAGATTTATTTGTTTTTTTAGATTTTATTTATTTATTTATTAACATTTTCGTTTGAGGGAAAGGTTAAAGAGCAGATTGGTTTTCCATTTAACTATTTGTGCACGTTTGTTTTATAACAATAATCGTACCCACAATGTCATGAACCTTTCTCCACTTTCTTTCTATTAATTCTCATTTACAGCAATCCTTCTATATACCCCTTTGTTTCATCAGGGCTTTATCCTTGGAAAGGGCTGCTCTTTTGATCCCGTATGGTTGGTTATTCTAAGGAGTAGGTACTTCCCTGGTCACCTTATTGTTGTAGTTAGGTGCCACGTCATCCACTATGGCTTATACAGCCACCTGACGAACAATGAATCTGAACCCTGCTCTATCTTACGCCATCCTCATAATTTCTGATGCACTTGAGCCTGTTGTTACAGTTACTATGTCAGTCCATTTTGTTGAGGGTCTTCCTCTCATTTGCTGCCCTTCCCAAGCATGATAACTTTTTCTAAGGCCTGATCCCTCCTAAGAACATGCCTAAAGCTATGTGAGATAAAGTGTCACTATCTTTGCCTCTAGGAAGTATCCTGGTTGCAAGATGTACAATTTGTAGGTGTGCCTGTTTAGTGACCTAGGTCTGTCTTACTTAGCCCTGGTGGCTGAGTACTAGAAGTAACCAACCAGATAGGATCAAAAAAAAGAAGCATTTGTCCCAGAATAAAGCCCAGAAGTAAAGAAGCAGTAGAATAGAATGATTCGTGGAAATGAGAAGTACAGGGAGGAAGTAGAAAAAGTACAGTTACATGATAGACACTGTGATTAATAGAAGACAAAATGCATACCAGTTGTTGAATGGAAAAATCAGTCTACTCTGTAGACTATCAGTCAGATCACAATTAAATAGATTTGTAAATAAATTGAAGAATATTACAAATGAGAAAAAAGGAAAATCTGAGTTTGATCAAGTACTTACTATTAATTTGTGTTTGCTCTTTCAGACAGAATATTGTTACAGGATGTGAAAGCTCTCACCCTCCATCATGACCGCTATACAACCTCCCGCAGACTGGATCCAATCCCACAATTGAAATGTGTTGGAGGCACTGCTGGATGTGATTCTTATACCCCCAAAGTCATACAGTGTCAGAACAAAGGCTGGGATGGTTATGATGTACAGGTAACGTTAACATTGATGGTAGTCTACATGGGATTTTTATTTAGCAAAGTATCTTTTTTTTTTTTTTTAAATTTAGGTTGTTTATTTTTTCATTTCAATGAACATCTACAGACAGAACATCTATTTTATTTCCAGACAAGTACTTTCTGC
This sequence comes from Elephantulus edwardii, assembly GCF_000299155.1. Lineage (NCBI taxonomy): Eukaryota > Metazoa > Chordata > Mammalia > Macroscelidea > Macroscelididae > Elephantulus > Elephantulus edwardii. Next base: position 18,448,257 of record NW_006399781.1, read on the forward strand.
AGCCTTTTAAGGAATCAAATCCTTTCATGGGCTTTGGTGGTGGTCATGGGGCAGCACCTGCAGGTCTCAATCTAGGTGGAGGTGTCGGGTCCTTCAGGACTTCACGAGGACGGTTCCTCACCACCTTGCTGTGAATGGCACAGCTCACACAGTAGTGCAGTTTCACATAGAGCTTTGGAAGCACATAGGCGTAGAAAACACTCGCTTCGGAAATGTCCCTGACAGCAGCTGCCTCTACTATACTTCGAATTACGAACTTCTTAATTGCCTTGTCTTTGGGCACGCACTGGGTGCAGTTCGAATAGGCTGCACGTGGCCGCAGCCCTTTTTGGCAGACCGTTGTTTCTCCTTTTCTTCATCATGTTGGAAGTGAGGATCCGAGGATCTTGAGCATTTCTTCATATATTTAGTGGCCATGTGAATATCTTCTTTGGTGAAATATTCTATAAATTTTAGAGAAAAGTCTTTTTGTGAGATTTGTTATTGCCAGATATTTCCCCCCAGTCTCTAGCTTCTTTCTTTCCCCCTTCTTTGTAGAGCTCTTTTGATACATGTAAGGATTTGATTTTTAGAAGGTTAGGATTATGTGAATTTTCCTCTGCTAGTTGTGCATTTTTAGTTATATTTTATAGTCTGCTTATGCCTTAGATTAGGGCTCCTAAGTTTGCCCCAATTTTTTTCTTTTGTGATTTCTACAGTTTTGGTTTTTTTTTTTTTTTAGATTTTAAGCATAGATTTTTGATCCATCTTGAGTTAGTTTTTCTATGTTTTTGTGTAAGGTGTGTTTTATGGGCCTTGATTCGGTTTTCTACGGAGAGAGAAGCAGTTTTGCCAGGATAATTTGTTGAAGAGGCTGTATTACCCCTACTTACTGGATTTTACCTTTGTTAAATAGGTGGTTGGAGTTATTATTGTGTTCTCATTCTATTCCATTAATCTTTGTACCTGCCATTGTTGTACCTTTGATCGCCGTGCTGTGTAGTAAATTTTGAGATCAGGAAACCTAAAGCCTTCTCCATTATTTTCCTCCTTCAGCAGAGCTTTGCTTTTATAGGATCTTTCTTTTTCACATAAAGTTAAGAATGGTTACTTGCATGAAAGCATTTTAGTATGCTTTGTCTTGCAACCCTGGCATTTTATACACAAGACATGGCATTTCCTTGAACATTATTTAGAAGTGATAACTCCATTGCCGTAGAGTCAAATCTTTATCTGGCCGTCTAGCAGGTTTATTGTTGTTAGGTGCACTTGAATTGGCTGTGACTCATAGTGACCTTATGAACAATGAATTTATACCCTACCCTATCCTGTGCCATCCTCATCATCTGTGTAGTATTTGAACCCATTGTGAATAGTCACTATGCCAATCCTTCTGATTGAGGGTCGCTTCTCTTTTGCTGACCTTTCTGGTCATGATGTACTTCCCTTCCCCTCCTTGTGTACTGTCAAATCAGATTTGACTGGCCTCTGTTCTCCAGCGGACCATCTGGTGGATTCAAACATGATGTGCTTTTTCAAGCACTAGCCACTCTTAACAACATGCCACCAAAAGTATGTGAATTGGTTTCCCTGCCTTGAAGGAGCACCCTGGTTGCACCCCTTCCAAGATGTATTGTTTGTCTTTTTGGCAGCCTCTTCTTCAATATTCTCGAATATTCAACATTCTTCTTCAGTACTGCAAATCAAAGGCATTGATGGTTTTTTCCCCCCTCCCCTTTTTGTTCATCCTTATTCACTGTCCATCTTTCTCCTGCATAGCACATAATTGAAAGCATCATGATTTGGATCAGGCTCATCTTAGTCTTTAAACTGGCATTGTTCCTCTCTAACACCTTGGAGAGTTTCCTGACAGCATTTTAAGGGTTTAAGATGGCTGCTCAATAGTCAGAAAACGTGTGTTGACATTATCACCTTCCAGCAGCATGATATTCTTGCTGTGGTAGATTTTGTGGTTGATTTGCTTTATTCCTTTGTTGTGATTTGGGTAAAATTTGTAGAACAAGTTGGTTTTTCATTTAATAATTCATGCACATTTTGTTTTACATCTTTAATTGCAATCCTCAAAGTGTAATAGGACTCTTCCCACATCTTTCTTATCATTCACATTCTTCCTTCTATCCTGTTCCTTTCTGCCCTTTGAGCTTTATCTCTTGGTTTGTCACTGCTCTTTGATCTCATGTGGTTGGTTGGTCTAGAGTGTATGTACCTCCTGGTGTTATTTACCTTTTATAAGCCTGACGGTTGTTTTGTTTATTAATCTTTATTCATGATACAATTTAGAAAAAGATTATGTTCACTGAAGATATTTATCTCACCTTCCCTCCCCTCCCCACAACATGGCTAATTAAATCATAGAATCTTCACATGAGAGTGGAATTCCCACTCCTATTTTATTTTTAAATCAGCTTTGTGATTTTGATAAAAAAAGAATGAAGTAATTTACTAAAAATGTGTGACATTTGTGATATACAAAATTGGATGAATTCAGGAGAAGATAAAAAGTAGATGAATGGGATCTTCTAAGAATTAAATCCCTATGCACATCCAAAAACTTCTCCAACAGGGTAAAAAGGGAAGCCATAGACTGGAAAAAGTATTTGGTAATGACATATCAGATAAGGAACTTATATCCAGAATTTATAAAATACTTGAGCACCACAACAAGATAAAGGTAAATAATCCAATAGAAAAATGGGCACAGGATATGAAGAGACACTTCACCAAAGAAGACATTCAGATGGCTAACAAGCACGTGAAGAAATGTTCAAAATCCCTAGCTCTAAGAGAGGTGCAAATCAAAACAACTGTATCATCTCACCCCAGACAGAATAGCAAAATTTAACAGAACAGCAAGCAACAAATGCTGAGGAGGTTGTGGAGAAACTGGAACCCTTATTCACTGTTGGTGGAGTGTAAAATGGTGCAACTACTGTGGTAGGCAGTATGGCGCTTTCTCAAAAAGTTGCAAATAGAGATACCATTTGACCCAACAATTCCACTACTGGGAATATACCCCAAAGAGACCATAACATCCAAGAAGATATATGCCCACCCATGTTTATCGTGGCTTTGTTCACAATAGCAAAGAGTTGGAAACAACATAAGTGTTCACCAACAAATGAATGGATAGAGAAGCTGTGGTATATTCACACAAGGAATACTATGCTGCATTGAAAAACAAGGACCTCATGCAATATTATTAAAAATGGGTGACTCTGGAGGACACTATGCTGAGTGAAGTATCTCAGTCACAAAAGGGACAAATACTTCATAGTGCCACTGTTGTAAAACAGGACTGACCTTGGGGTTGGGGAGAGACTCTAAGAAAGATGGGTTCAATAATGTATACTGCATTGAAACAGATGAGGGAGAAAACTGTTAAAGGGATATGTGATTGGGTATTTTTGTCATGACAGGAGTCTAGAGCAAAGGCTACATGGTGGAGTGGACCTGGGGGAGGGTTTGTAAAACAATGAAAGATTTTTTCTTTTACTTTTCCAAGAGGGTAGTGTACGAGGAGGGAGGGTTGGCAGGGGAGAAAAGTGCAACAGTGAATGAATGGAAATCCAAAGTCTCTATAAATTTTTACCGAAATTAATAATAAATTTAAATAAAAAAATTAATCCAGCCAAAAAACCCCCCAAAACCCAAAATTAGATGAATCACACCTTGAGGAAATACTTTTCTTCAGAGAAGAGATAAGCACTCAGATTACATTTTTAAAAATTTATTACTGTCATTGTTGATTTTAATGAAAATTTACAGAGACTTTGGATTTCCATTCATTGTTTGTTGCACTTTTTTCCCTGCCCACCCTTCCCCCCCCAGTTTGCTTTTCTATTTGAAAAGTAAAAGAAAAAGTCTTTAATTGTTATATTATCCCTCCCCCCAAGTCCACTCCACTATGCAGCCTTTGGTCTGGACACCTGTCATGATAATAATACCCGATCATATATCCTTTTAAAACAGTTTTCTCCCTCATCTGTTTCAATGCAGTATACATAATTTATTCCGTCTTTCTCAGTCTCCCTCCAACTCCTAGGTCAGTGCAGTTTTACAACAGTGGCACTATGCAGTATTTGTCCTTTTGTGACTGAGATATTTCAGTCAGCATAATGTCCTCCAGTGTCATCCGTTTTGAATAATACTGCATGAGTTCTTTGTTTTTCACTGCAGCATAGTATTCCATTGTGTGAATATCTCTATCCATTCATTTGTTGATGGGCACTTATGTTGTTTCCAATTCTTTGCTATTGTGAACAAAGCTGCAATCAACATGGGTGTGCATATATCTGCTTGGGTGGCAGTTAATGGTTGATTTGGGAGGATACTTTTTTAAGGATCAGAAAAATATAAAATGTTCAGTTGAGATGAAGAAAACTTAAAGGAGAAAGTATGCTGTGTCTGGAGAGGCATGTGAGAGATTTAAGAGGTGACAAGATAGCGAGGAAAATAACATTGACAAAGAAGTGTAGAACTTGTCATACACTGGTTTATCATTTCAAAAGAACCTCTTCTAATTCCAAGAATTTGAATAATTGAGTGGAAATACAAGCACTGTTAAAGACTACCAGCTGCTCCTCTGGAGAAAAATGGACAGCTTCCTCCCGTGTGATTTAACTGCCTCTGAAAACCCACTGGGAGGCCAACTACAGTCCATTCGAACTCTATGGTACGCAGTAGCATAGTGTTAGTAGCCATTTCTGGTTTGCATTACTAAAGAAATGGTAGTATTTTTAGTCAAAGGTTACATAGCAAATTTTTATTTCTAAGTTATTTATTCCATGAGACTGGTCCCACTTTACATAGTGTGTTGACTTTCTTATTTTTGTTTTTGCTGTTTCATTTCCACGAATCTAGTTTGTTTGCCCCCTTGCTTTTTCATCTTTGTTTTAGAGTGACTATTTACTTTTGGACACATACATGATTTTTTTAAAAGAAGCACACTACTTGTGGTAGTGCTATTGTGTATTTCATGAGCCACCCTTATTTTTAGCTAAAGGAAGACTCATTTTTGGTTTTGGTTTTGGTTTTGGTTCAAGGTTTATAGAATATCTTCTGGCATTAGTTAATTTCAGGGAGTCCTCTAGTTCAACACCACCACTACCACCACCACATTCATTGTCCAACTTTCAGATACATATGAAGCAATGGAAAATGTCATAGCTTGCATCAGGTGCACCTTACTCTTTAAACTGTTATCTTTGCTCTTTGATATTTTAGAGATCCTTGCCAGCAGATCCATGCAAAGTGTCTTGATTTCTTGACTGCTGTTATTTATCTTGGGTTTTGATTGTGGATTCAAGTGAAATGAGATCCTTGATGACTTTAGTTTTCTTCATCTGTAATGGTGGTGTTACCTTTTAGATCAGTTGTGAAGATTTACATAAAATATATGTTAAATGCAAAAAACCAAACAAACATTTAGTCCCAATAAACTCTTTCTTTCTCTCCCTCCCCCCCTCCTTCCCGCCCCCCTCTCTCTATCTCTCTGAAATGCTATGACATGCTGGAAGACCCAGCAAGCACCTGGCATCAAATTATGCCACCCTATGATTAACACCTACT
>NW_006399781.1:18454009-18466012 GCF_000299155.1 Elephantulus edwardii
TTATAAACTGTTCCTCAGTGATGGTCAAGATTCTCCTCCACCGTATTCTGAATATCCTCCATATTCCCACCAGTATCGGAGATCCAACACCATGGGCGGATTCTTTCCCCCAGGCTTTAAACCCGAGTTTACAGGTATGTTTCTATAATCAGAAACAATAATTGGGGTAAATGTGAGGTAGTGTGCCTTTTGTTGGTTTCTGAAATAGAAAATGATTGTATTAGGAAACCAAAGCAGGTTTGCTTTCTCACTTCTTACTTTCAACATCTTTTACCCCTTTTGTTGGACTTCTTTATACAAAGTACATTATGATTATTGTGAACATGTAGTGTAAACAATTGAAATGCCTTTGTTTTTGTAGACTGAGTTATATTTAAATGAGGCTACATAATGAATACTTTTTATTTGAAGGATCAGGGAGTACTGGGCATGGTGAAACTTCTGGTTTTGGCAATGCTTTCACAGGACAGCAAGAATACAGCAATTCAGGACCGGGCTTCTGGACTGGACTGGGAACTGGAGGACTATTAGGATATATGTTTGGCAGCAGCAGGTAAGCTTTTAATTTATGTGACTTGGTTATTAATTCAACTTTTCTCTAGAGGCTTCTTTTTTTTACCTAAGAAAAAAAATTACGGTGGCCTTGGCCTCCTAGGTCTGGTTCTGTTAGGAGGAGATGTGGGAATCAGTTTTCAGAGATGCCCTGAGTGACTTCTGTTGATAACATAACTCCTTTGGTAGAGCCTTAGAGCAAACTTTCATCAGAGGCAAAAGGAGCTAATGTTCTGGCTAATCTAGATATAAAGACACTGTTTCTCATTTGGTTCTTGAGGCAGTAATGAGTTTTTAAAAAGCTGCCCAGAGTGTTACCTTCATTTTTTTCTCCTTTTCTTTGAAAAATCAATCTTTTAGTGTTATAGTAAATTCCAAGTTCAATTGGAAGGTAGAATTTTTAAATTTGCGTCACGGATAAACACATTTTTAGGTTGAATAAGTGACAGTAAAAAGGTAGGTTTATTTTATTTCATGTGTCATAAAAGTTATATTATAGGTACCGATCAATATTATATATATGATTTTCTTTAAATTTCTTCCTATGGCATTCTCATTGAAACTATGAGGTAGAATCTCGTTTATTAACTTATTTGATGTCAGTGAATATGAGAAGGCAAGAAAGCATATATTTGGACAGTATTCTGTTTTAGTGTGAGAATGATAAGAACAGGGGTAGATAGAGCTTGGAGTAAAATTTTGGAATGTTTTAAGTATTTAGTTTGGTTGAGTTTAAATTTTATTTGAATAGAAATTCAGAAAGCACTTACCCTGGCACATTCTTGTCCTGTGGCAGTGACCACATCAGTAACAGAAATGGAAAAACAGTAATCCTGATAGACAAGCATTCAGAAAAAAAAGCACATACTAGGAGATTTTGTTTTTTCTCTGATGGTTTAGGAATAAGCATATATTTAAGAATTATAGCTACAAGAAAAAGACATACTCATATTTTTAAATCTTTCTTTAGAACAGCAACACCATTTTATGACTCATGGCGTTATCCATCTTGGCCTCGGTCATACTACTCCAGCACATGGAATAGTCGTGCTTACTCACCATTTCGTGGAGACTCACAAACAGGAACCAGAACAGCTTCAGGTAAGAACAGTCAATGTAGAGGTTCCTTTTCAATCTCTATGCTGAGCAAATAATTCACAAAGCTTGACTCTCATGAAGAATATGGCATAAGAGTGGAGGAAGATTCATTAACAACCTGCTTTACACAGATTATACAACTTCACTGAAAGTGAAGAGGAATATGAAAACACTTGCTGAAGAAGATCAAGGACTACAGCTTTCTTTATGGATTTCATCTAACATCAAGAAAACAAAAATCCTAACTATAGGACTAACAGTCAACATTGTGATAGCTAGAGAAGGGATTGAAGCTATCAGTGATTTCATCTTGCTTGGATCAACAGTTAACATCCTTGCTACAGCAGTCAGGAAATTAGGAGATGTATTACATTGGGCAAGTCTGCTGTCCTTGTCCTTCTGACCTCTCCAGAATGCCAAGGAGCAATGATGTAAGTTTGAAGATTAAGGTATGCAGGATTTAGGTCATGTTGTTGTTGTTATGTGCCGTCGAGTCGCTTGCGACTCATAGCGACCCTATGTACAACAGCCCTAAACTGTGCTCTGTCCTGTGCCAATCTCATGGCCCCTGACACACCCATCCCGAGTACCACAGTCACTGAATCAATCCACCTCATAGAGGGTCTTTCCCTCCTGCGCTGTCCCTCCACTCTACCCAGCATGATGTCCCTCTCCAAAGACCTGTCTCTCCTTACAACATGTCCAAAGTATGTCAGGCGAAGCCACAGAATCCTTGCCTCCAAGGAGCAGCCTGGTTTAACCCTCTCTAGGATGAATCTGTTTTCTTAGCAGTCCATGGTACATTCAGTACTCTTCTCCAGCACCACGGCTCAAAGTCATCAATTCTCCTTCTATCCTCCCTAGTCATTGTCCAACTCTCTGATGCATAACAAGTGATTGCAAAAACCATGGCCTGTATCAGGCGCACCTTAGTCTCTAGAGAGACACCGTTGCTCTTGAGTATTTTGGAGAGATCCCTAACCGCAGACTTTCCCATCGCAATACGTTTTTTTATTTCCTGGCTACTGGTGCCAAGCGTGTTGACCGTGGAGCCGAGCAAACTGAAGCTGTGAACAATCTCAATCTCTTCGCCATCCATCCTGATGCTACCGATTGGTCCAGTGGTGAGAATTTTTGTCTTCTTGACATTGAGCCTCAGTTCATATTGAAGGCTGCAGTCCTTGACCCTCTGCAGTAAGTGCATGAGGTCCTCCTCAGTTTCAGCGAGCAGGGTTGTGTCATCTGCATAACGCAGATCGTTGATAGATCGTCCACCAATCCTAACGCCATGCCTCTCCTCATAGAGCCCCGCCTCTCGGATAATTTGCTCTGCATACAGGTTGAAAAGGTATGGAGACAGGACACATCCCTGGCGTACACCCTTCCCAATTTTGAACCATGCAGTGTTGCCCTACTCTGTTCTGACGACTGCCTCTTGGTCCAAGGATAGGTTTGACAGTATAACTTGACAGACAAGTGCTGTACCAACTGGAACAATATTTTTCCCAAATACAACTACCAATTTGGTTTGCATCTCTAATAACAACCCAGTCTTCACACCGGCCAGTGGGCTCCAGGCTTTTTAATCACAAAGTCCTGCCCACTGGGCCCTGATTGGTTTGCACAAGAGGCTTCCAGCCCACAACTGATTATTATATCCAAAAGACCGGTCTGCTTCCTCCTATTAGAAACGGACTGCTTCAGACAAGGAGCTACAACAGGGGAGAAAAAGTCTGTAACTCTCCCCCACATTGCTTCTAATCGTTGCTGGCGTTGTGGGGTGAGAGGTCATCGTTTGTGCTCCATCAGCTTCTGCCTTTTTGACTTGGGCCTGAAAAGTGTATTACCTGTACTGTTGTCTCCATTATAAAACACACATTTGGTTTTCTGACAAAAAGTTAAATATGCATTAAAAATATGTTAATATAGAAGGGATGAAGTGTAATAAGCAAGCATGTCTGATAATGTAAACTTTGTGATAATTGAGAGGGTTATTAGGTGTTGTGAGGAAGCTTGCATTATGTCCTTTATAACTGTTCCTATGGGCAGCTTATTCTTTCCTCATTTTATATTCTCTTAATTTACTAACAGTGCAGGTAGGTGTATTACTCTTGTAATTTTATAAGCAATTTTTATATATTTGGAAGCAACTAATGGACATTTTACTCTTCTCGTTCTAGGTTATGGTGGTACCAGAAGACGATAAGAAAGAAAAGTTTCCTGCCTTTTCATAATTTTATCTCTCTCTCAAAAAAAGTACTACCTGCTAACAGCTAAGGAAGAGAGATAATAAAAATTTCTGTGATATTTTGTCCTGTATAGCTTTTTGTATTATTTGAGGCCAAGAGTTGATAATGTGACAAAATAGTAATGTATAGAAATGTGTGTGTAAATGTAACATGCAGATGTATATTGCAGCTTATAATAGTGCTGATGGTTCTGGAGTGTCCGAAATATGTGGTTTAACTTCTAAAACATATGATACCAAAAGAAGCATTCAAAGTGAAGATTTTATGCTGAGTACAGAACATTTCTGTCTTGAGGATTTAGTTGATGAATCAGTACTTCCAAGGTAATAGTGACAGTTACTCTATTTGGTACCATGGTTTGCTGTTCTTCAAACATTTAAACAAGCTTTGGATTACTACATATACTAACTTGTGGGTTTTGACCATCTGATCTCAATCACCTTGAATCCGTCCGTTTTGGCTGTGGAGGTAGACTTTCGGCAAATGAGAATTAATTTAAAAGGAGAAAATACGCATCTGGAAGTTATGAATGATTGTACGCTGACAAAATATTCAGCACAGGCTATTTAATAGTAAAAGCATGCAGCTCTTTCTAGAATTTCAAATATTGTAATTGTTTTAATCAGTAAAATGACTGAATAAAAAACCAAACACGAATTCTAGGGTTTGTTCTCATTCCTTTTATCAGCCTTGACACAAATTGGTGGGTTTTATTTTTTAAAAAAACACTTGTTTTTCTCAAAGGAGGACTTAAGCAGAAGTTTTGTCTCTAAGATTTTCTCATGTTAGTCATTCAATGTATTCCCACTATCTTCTTTTAAGATCATTTCCTGGATCGTTCAAGATTTTGCCCATTGCATACCTAAGTGTTTTAACTCGAAGCTTGGGTTTGTTTTTCAGTTCTTTCAGCTTGTGAAATGCCAATTCTAGATCTCTGCACATTTTGTCATAATCTTTTGCTTTGTCTTTCTGAGCAGCCCTTTGTAATCTTTTCAACTTCTATTTCAATATTTTTTTTTTTACTTCTCAACAGTCTAGTCTACCAATTTTTAGGGTCTCTTCTGACATTCAGCTTGGTTTTTTTTCTCTTGTCTTTTTAGTGACCTTTATTGTGATATTTCAGGAAGTACCATGATCAAGAGTCAATGGTAATGAATCAAAAAGTTCAAACTGTACTGAAGACATTGGCAAAAATTAAGGCCCTAGGAATTGATGAAATTCCAACGGACATGTTTTAAATCACAATTGCAGTCTAGGATGTGCTCACCAGTCTGCTAGAAAATTTGGAGGATAGCTTCCTGACTGGAAGAGATCCATATTTTTTTCCATTCTCAAGAAAGGTGATCCATGAGAACGTACAAGTATCAAACAATATCATTAATATCAAATGAAAGCAAAATACTGCTGAAGATCATTGAAAAACAACACTACATAGGGAACTGGCAGAAGTTCAGACTGAATTTAGAAGAGGCCATGGCACCAGGGATGTCATTGCTGATGTCCAATGGATCCTGGCTGAAAGTAGAGAATATCAGAAAAATGTGTTGTTACCCTTTATTGACTGTACAAAGGACTTTGACTATATGGCTCATAATAAATTATGGCTAACATTGAGAAAAGTAGAAATCTCAGAACACTTAATTGTGCTCAAGTGAAACCTATAACTAGACTGAGTCTGTTGTGCGAACAGAGCAAAAGAACACTACATAGTTTAAAATTAAGAAAGATAGGCGTCCCTTTCTCAATACCTATTTAATCTGCTGAGCAAATTAATCAGAACTAGACTCTGTGAAGAAGAATGTAATATCAAGATTGGAGGGAGATTCATCAGTAACCTTTTTTATGCAGCTGAAAACCCTGTTTGCTGAAAGAACTTGAAGCACTTCCTGCAGAAGATCAAAGGAAATAGTCTTCAATATGGATTGCATCTCAACATCAAGAAAACAAAAATCTCACCATTGTGTTGATAGGCAACATCATGGTAGAGAAAAGACTCAAACTATCAGTGACTTCATCTTACTTAGATCTACACTTGATACTAGCAGTGAGGAGGACAGGAGATGTACTACATTGGGGAAGTCTGTAATCAGGGATTTCAAATTGTTGAGCAATAATATTAGTTTGAGGACTAAGGTGCACTTGCTTTGCTTCTGAGAGCTGAACAATGAGTAAGGATGACAGAAGATGAATTAATGCCTATGAGCTGTGATATTACAGAATACGGAATATCCAATTGATGACCAAAATAACAGACAGACATGTCTGGGAGAAGATGTAGTCAGAGTACTCATTGGAGGCAAAGATGATAAACCTTTATCTTACATACTTAGGGCATGTTTGTTAGGAGAGGCTATTTCATGGAGAGGAGAACTAGCTTGGAAAGGTGAAGTTAGGAACCTTTATCTTACATACTTAGGGCATGTTTGTTAGGAGAGGCTATTTCTTGGAGAGGGAGAACTAGCTTGGAAAGGTGAAGTTAGGAAGTGAAAGGGAAGAAACCCCTCAACCAGGTAGATAGTGACTGCAGCAATAGGCTTGAGTGTGTCAGCTGATGAGGATGGCACAGGATATGACAGGGTTCAGATCTATTGTTTTTAGGGTAGCTATGAGCATTCTGCAGCACTATGCAGATGACAACCTTGCTCGCTGAAACTGAGGAGGACCTCATGCACTTACTGCAGAGGGTCAAGAACTGCAGCCTTCAATATGGACTGAGGCTCAATGTCAAGAAGACAAAAATTCTCACCACTGGACCAATCGGTAGCATCAGGATGGATGGTGAAGAGATTGAGAGTGTTCACAGCTTCAGTTTGCTCGGCTCCACGGTCAACACTCTTGGCACCAGTAGCCAGGAAATTAAAAAAACGTATTGCGATGGGAAAGTCTGTGGTTAGGGATCTCTCTAGGGTCCTCAAGAGCAACGGTGTCTCTCTGGAGACTAAGGTGCGCCTGATACAGGCCATGGTTTTTGCAATCACTTGTTATGCATCAGAGAGTTGGACAATGACTAGGGAGGATAGAAGGAGAATTGACGCCTTTGAGCTGTGGTGCTGGAGAAGAGTGTTGAATGTACCATGGACTGCCAAGAAAACAAACAGATTCATCGTAGAGAGGATTAAACCAAGCTGCTCCTTGGGAGTAAGGATTCTGGGGCTTCGTCTCACATACTTTGGACATGTGGTAAGGAGAGACAGGTCTTTAGAGAGGGACATCATGCTGGGTAGAGTAGAGGGACAGCGCAGGAGGGGAAGACCCTCTATGAGGTGGATTGATTCAGTGACTGGGGCACTCGGGATGGGTGTGTCAGAGGCAATGAGATTGGCACAGGATAGAGCAGGGTTTAGGGCCATTGTACATAGGGTCGCTAGGAGTCGCAAATGACTCAACGGCACATAACCACCACCACAACAACAATGAATCTTACTTGAGGACACCCACAACAACATAGGTCATTACTTCTTGTGTACCGTCAAGTTGGAACTGACCCTTACCTGACCATTCTGCAGGTTTTCAGAGGCAATTAATTGCATGAGATGAGATTGCCCATTCTTCTGTAGAGCAGCTGATAAATTAGAATTTTGTGCTTTTGGGATTGCAGCACAGTTTCTTACCATTAGGCCACCAGTGCTTATTTGGCAAATATTTTTAAAAAATGTTTTAAGAATAGTGCAGAAATGTTTGCTAAAAAATTACTAAAAAAAACAACAGAACAACCAAAAACCAAACTAGCCCAACAAAACAACTTTAGAAACCCATCAACTAAGTCAATCTGAGTCAAACTCTTAGAACATGAGAGCTTCAGTTTTACATTTTACATACTAAAAGAGTAAGTTGCAAGACTAGAATTCTTTATTTCCAAAAAATTTTATAGAAATATTTATTAATGCATAAAACAAACTTTTTAGCTTGTTGTCATATTGACCATGCCTCATAGTGACCCTACAAACAACAGATCTGAACCATCCCTGTCCTGTACCATTCTCTTACAGTATCTATTTTGTTCAAGCCTATTTTTACAGTCATTGTGTGCCAGTCTATGTTGTTAGGTGCCATTGGTTCAAGTATGACTCAGCAACCCTGTGCACAACAGACCTGAACCCTGTCCTATCTGCCAACCTCACAATCTCTGGTATATTTGACCCCATTGCAGTCACTGTGCCAATTCATCTCACTGGGGTCCTCCTTTTTTGTTGCTGACCCTTCCTCTACCTTTCCAAACATAACAGTTACACTAAAGTCCGTTAGTGGAAGAAGATGAAGTAAAGAGAATCCAATTTATTGCTTTTCCCTGCTTATTATTTGGGAGTTTTAATGTGGCTTTGCTACAGGAGTTGATAATCTTGTATCAAGTATATTTGACTTGTTATGTGCCATCAACACTATGTACAGCAGCTTCGAAGCCTGCTCTATCCGGAGCCAGGCTCACTGACTGAAACACCTATCTCCATAATAAAATATTTTGTTAATTTAAAGATAAGTAGATGGGGCCATAGAGCATGAGTTTTTCAGTGCTAGAATTCTTACCTCCTCTAAGGGAGACTCTGGGTGGATTCTTGACCTGTGGCCTATCAGGTACAGCCACTGTGCTGCTATGATGATTATCAGATTTAGCAGAGCTTTCAGACCAAGGTGATCTAAGAAGAAAAGCTTGGCAGTCTACCTCCAAGGAGGAAAAACCCTGTAGGTCAAAATGGAACATTGCTAGATCTGCAGCTGGTGAAATTTGCATGAGGAAGTAATCAACAGTAGGGCCATTGATTGTGATATTTGCATTTTAAATTCTTAAATGTCTTAAAACAGGGTGTTCAGAGAACCTTACAAAAATAATGATAAAGAGAATTGACTAAATTTTCATATTACTCTCAAAAGACTATGTTAGGTGCCTCTGAGTTCTGAATTGCCTTGTGTACAATTGGTTTTTTGTTCTCTTCAGAAGGGAACCACAGTCATGCGTAATATTATTAGGCTGCTAATAAAAAGTTTAGAAGTTTGAATCCATCAGCTGCTCTGTGAGAGAAAGGTGGGAAGTCTTCTGTAGAAATTTACAGCCTCAGAGACTCACTGGAAGTTGGAACTGACTCCCTGTCAATGGAATGGATACATCACAATGAAACACGTCCAGTGGCACAGATTGTTACTGTGTTGCCCCTTATGTGTTAATGACTACATAAAGGCCATAAACTGTGTGGATCATGACAAATTATGAATAACATTTCAAAGAATGGCTTTTCAGAGCACTTAAGTTTGTTCACGTGGGGCCTTTACATAGACTAGGAGGTAGCTGTTCAAACAGGTGTGTGGTCTAAAATTGTTGCCCATTGTTGACAGTCATTGTGTCATTCCAATTTATTGAGGGTCTAATTCTTTTTCATTGACTTTGAACTTTAACGCTGAAAATATCTTTCGCCAGGAACTGGTTCCTCCTAACAGCATGTTCAAAGTATGAAAAGTGAAATCTTGCTATCCTTGCTAAGGAACCTCCTGGCTGTATGTCCAAGACAGATTTGTTTATTTTTTTTCTGGGAGTCTGTGGTTTGTTCAGTGTTCTTCACCGACACTAATTCAAATACATAATTTTTTAAAAATTTTATTAATTGCCCATGTAAATATTCACTTTAGGTGACTGGAAAGTAGTTTGGTTCAGGTACACTCTAGTTTTCAAAGAAACTTCTTTCCTTTTTTTTAACACTTTTAGAGGGTCTTTTGCAACAGATTTGCCCAGTACATGGTTTGACTAGATTGCTGCTTTATGGTCATTGATTTGAGACAAAGTAAAATGAAATCCTTGAAAATGTGAATGTTTTCTCCATTGTGTTGCTTGGTTAGAGTAGCAAGGATTTACATTCTTTTGAGTTGTAATCTCTGTATTGAAGGCAGTAATCTTTGATTTTTTTTTCATCAATAAGTGCTCCAAATCCCTTTTCAATAAGGAGAATTGTGTCATCTATTAACACTGCATAGTTAAAAAAAAACAGGAAAGGAGTGCTTCAGGAATGTGTCCTGTATGTTCAACAGATCATTTGGGAGGCTGGATCATTTGAGGAGGAATGTGGCTTCAGGATTGGAGGAAGACTCATAAATAACCTGCATTAACACAACTTTGCTTGCTGAAACTGAGGAGGACCTGAAGCATCTGCTGCTGAAGGTCAAGAAATGAAGTCTTCAATATGGATTGCAGCACAAATCAAGAAAGAAAAGATTCTCAACACTGGGCCGATTGGCAGCACCATGATAGATGGAGAAGGGATTGAGATTGTTAACAATTTCAGCTTGTGTAGGTCCACCATAACACTTGGCACCAGCAGTAAGGAAATCAAAAGATTAATTGCATTAGGAAAATCTGTCAAGGACCTCTCCACAGTTCTAAAGAGAAATGATAGAAGTCTAGAGACTAAGATGAGCCTGATCCAGGCCATGGTCTTCACAATTACTTGGTACCCATCAGAGCTGGACAATGACTAAGGGTGACAGAAGAAGAATCAATGGTTTTAAATTGTGGAGCTGGAAAAGAGCATTGAACATACCATGGACTGCCAAGAGAACAAACAGTCATGTCCTAAAGAGGATGAAACCATGTTGTTCCTTGGAGACAAGGATTTTGAAGCTCTGTCTCATTTTGGGCATGTTGCCAGGAGGGAACAATTCTTGGAGAAGGACATCATACTTGGAATAGTGCAAGGACAGCTCAGGAGAAGGAAACCCTGGAGGACATGAATTGATAGTTACTGGAGTAATGGAGATGATTTGGAGGCAGTGAGATTGACTCAAGCTAGGTCAGAGCTATTGTGCATAATAGGGTCACTATGAGTTGCAGTCCACACGACGGCACATAACGACAACCTACAACAAATTGTTAGGTACAGTTGAATTGACTAATAGCGACCCAGTGTTGAGGACTTTCCTTCATAGGGTCGCTATGAGTTGCCTGTGACTCGACGGCACTTAACAATAACAACAACAATAGCAACCCTATGAACAACAGATAATACCTTGCCCCATGTTGCACCATCCTTATAATCTCTGCCATGTTCAAGCCCCATTGTTGTAGTCACTGTCAATGCATCTATCTCATTGAGGGTCTTCATCTCTTTCACTGATGCTCTCCTTTTATGAGCATGATGCCCTTTTCCAAGGACTGACCTCTGTTGATAGCATGTCCAAACCAAAGTAATTGAGGTGAAGCATCACTATTCTTGCCTCCAAGAATCACACTGGTTGCACTTTCACAAAGACAGATTTGTTTGTTCATGGTATTTTTTAAAAAATTAATTTTAATGAACATTTACAGAGATTTTGGATTCCATACATTCATTGTTACATTTTTCTCCCTCCCCCCGCCCAGTTCACACTTCTCTTTGAAAAGTAAAAGAAAAATTCTTTCATTGGTGTAGAATCATGCCCCTCCCCAGCCCTGGGTACACTCCACTATGCAACCTTCATTCTGGACTCTTGTCATAACCATAATACCCAATCATATATCACTTTCAAACAGTTCTCTCCCTCATCTGTTTCAATACAGTATACATAATTTATCCAATTTTTTTTCTCAGTCTCACCCCAACCTGATGTCAGTCCTGTTCTATAATAGTGGCACCATGAAGCACCTGTCCTTTTTTAATTTTTATTATTATTAAATTAATTTTAATGAACATTTACAGAGATTTTAGGTTTCCATTCATTCATTGTTGCACTGTTTTCTCTACCCTCTCCCCCAATTTGTTCCTCCTTTTTTTCCCCCTCTTGAAAGTCTGTTTTAATTGTCCCATTGCCACAGAGCTTGTCAAAGCTAGTTCTGATTAATCTCTGTCAGTGTGTCCTTTGCATTTCCAATCCTACCTAAGAGAGATTTCACCCTGATTCGTAAGGAAAAGGGGATGGCGTATTAGCTACTTCCTGCTGAAAAGGGACCCTGTAGGTTTCAGGGTGAAGATCTTCTCTCACTGCTGCCAGTTTAGGGCCTGTATCAGGAAAAGGAAGTCTTACTCATAAACAGTGCCACCCAAACGTAATAAAGGAGGTCAGACTGTGGAAAGATGGACCACTTCAGTAGACAGTGTCACAGACGAGAACCACAGATAGGCAAGGGAGTAGAGAGGAAGCTCCC
>NW_006399781.1:18476262-18483000 GCF_000299155.1 Elephantulus edwardii
CACTGTCCCTCCACCTTCCCAAGCATGACATCACTCTCCAAGGACTGAGACTGCCTTGCAGTATGTCCAAAGTGTGTCAGACGAAGTTTCAGAATTCTTGCCTCCAAGGAGCAGCCTGGCTTCACTCTCTTCCAGGATGAACTTGTTTGTTCTTCTAGCAGTCCATGGTATATTCAATACTCTTCTCTAGCATCATAGCTGAAAGGTATTAATTCTCTTTCTAGCCTCCCTAGTCATTGTCCAGCTCTCTGATGCATAGCAAGTGATTGCAAAGACCATGGCCTGTATCAGGTATATATATCTATCCCAGGTCATTTCATAATTTCCACATTGTATTGTTATTGGGGGGAACAATTGAATGCATCAAATCCATTTTTCAAATGGTTTCTAAATTCTGGAGTTAGTATTTTGGCTCTTGTGGATTTAAAAAAAAATTCATCAGCTTCAACTTGAACTTGTATATGAGCAATTGATGAGCTGTCCCACAGTCTTGTTCTAGTGAATAGTATTGAGCTTCGTCACTGTGTCTTTGCACAAATATAATCAATTTTATTCCTGCATATTCTATCAGGTAATGTCCACATATTTAGTTTTTAAAATGAATCTTTGCAATGAAGTCATTGGTGGTACAAAATTCTATATCATCTTCAACCTCATTTCTATTACCAAGATTGTATATTCCAATTATTAGTTAATGCATCTCAATTACCAGTTATTGTTATCATGATCATATGCATGATCACTTTCAGACCACAGAAGTCTTCAATTTTCTGTCCTTTGACTCTAGTGTTGGTGTGTAAACGTGAGTAACAGTCACTGGTTTTCCTTGTAGACAGATGGATATCATCCTGTCACCGACTGCATTGTGCTTCAGGATAAATCTGACAATGTTCTTTTTGATGTTGAATACGACATCATTTGTCAGCATAGCGCGCCACAAAGTTATCTGATTAAAAATGGTCAATTCCATACTGGTATAATGACAGGTACATAGACCAATGGGACAGAATTGAGGACCCAGAAATAGACCCAGCTCTCTATGGTCAACTGATATTTAACAAGGAAATCAAAGCTATCAAATGGGGAAATGATAACCTCTTCAACAAATGGTGCTGGCAAAGCTGGACTTCTACCTGCAGAAGGCTGAAACAGGATTCACATCTCACACCATACACAAAAATCAACTCAAGGTGTATCAGAGACCTGGGAGTAAATCTTAAAACCATAGCATTCATAAAAGACAAACTGGGATCAAGCTTAAAAGCACTAGTCCAAGGTATAAAGAGACTTCCAAATACAACCAGAAATGCATAATCTGAAGAGGATAGTATTGATGCATGGGACTTTCTAAAGATTAAATCCATGTGTACATAAAAAGCTTTTTCCAACAGGGTGAAAAGAAAACCTACAGACTGGGAACAAACATTTTGTAACACCATCTCAGACAAGAGTCTTTTAACAAAAGTTTACAGAATACTCCTGGGCCGCCACACAAAAAAAGACCGATTACCCAATTACAAAATGGTCAAAAGACATGGAAAGAATTTTCACAGAGGAAGATATTCGAATGGCAAACAGACACATGAAGAAAAGCTCCAAATCACTGGCAAGAAGAGAGATGCAAATCAAAACTACAATGAGGTACCATCTCACTCCAGTAACAGTGGCAAAGTTTAACAGGACAGCAAGTAATAAATGTTGGAGAAGATGTGGTGAGAAAGGAACTCTTATACATTGTTGGTGGAATTGTGAAATGGTACAACCATTCTGGAAGGCAGTTTGACGCTTCCTCAAAAAGCTGAACAGAGAAATTTCATATGACCCAGCTATTCTAGTACTTGAAATATACCCTGAGACAATGAGATCTGAGGCACAAACTGAGATTTGTACTCCAATGTTCATAGTAGCTTTATTCACTATCGCAAGAACATGGAAACAGCCCAGATGTCCAACCACAAATGAATGGATTGAGAAATTATGGTACATTCATATAATGAAAGAGCAATAATTTTGCTCATAAGAGACAAACTGGGTTAGAAACACTAGTCCAAAGTATAAAGAGACTGCCAAACACAACCAGAAATGTACAATATAAAGAGGGTAGAATTGATGCATGGGACCTCTTAAAGAGAAAATCCATTTGTGCATCAAAAACTATTCCACTACTTGGACTATATTCTGAGAAAATGAGAACTGAGGCACAAATGGAGATTTGCACCCTAATGTTCATAGCAGCATTATTCACCATCACAAGAACATGGAAACAGCTCACACAAGAGCAATTATTTTGTAAATCATTTCCTAACTTGGGAGGTACTGGAGGAGAGCATTATGCTGAGTGAGCTGACTCAGTCCCACAAGGACAAAAATATTGTACTAAACTATTGTTGTAGAATGAGTATAAGGATAAGAGGAATGGGAGAGGGTGGAAGCAGAGGGATGAGGATGTGCAGGGGGAAAGAGTGATTAATCATAGGGTTGTACAATTTGATGGGGGGGATTGTGGGGAAATGGGAAATTGAAAAAAATTTGTTCTTGAAAACAAAGGGGAGGGGGTAGGCAAGGGGAAAAGTGACACAATGAATGAACAGAAACCCTAAGCCTCTCTAAACTTTCATGAAAATTAATAAAAAAATTTGTATTTTGTAAATAAGCTAGTAGAAAATTTAAAACAAATAAATTTTAAAAAATGGTCAATATCATTCTGTTTCAGCTCACTAATACACTGGATATGAATCTTTAGATACTACAGTTCTTTTAAAAAACTTATAATTTTCTAAGGTTCATACTTTGTGCATTTTGTGTTCTGATTACTACTGAATGTCTACAGTTGTTATTTTTTAAATTTTATTTTATTATTTTTTTGTGTATGTACCGTCAAATTGGATCTGACTGGTACAGGAGGAGATTGCCCCTCCTTCTCCAGCAGAGTATCTGATGGATTCGAACTGCATACATCTGGACTTGCAGTGCAGCTTCTTGCCACTAGGCCACCAGAGTTCCAGTTGTTCTTTTTAGTGGTGCCACATGAAGTCCTTCATAGGCTGAAAGTTTTGCTCCATCCACATTGCTAGGGCAGACTTGACATAGAGGAGGCAGCTCGTTGTCAATTGTATTTTGAATGCCTTCTAATATGAGGGCCTTATCTTTGGTAGCATATTAGACACTGTTCCACTACTTTTCCTAAGATTTCTAATAACTCATTTTCCCCAGAAGCAGAAATAATGTTAGTTCTTCCAGAAGAAAGTCTGTGCTTTATTGACTATGCAAAACCATTTGACCGTGTGAATTATAAAAATTAAAGCTAACATTGAGAAGACTGGGAATCCCAGAACACTTAATTGTGCTTATGCAAAACCTATAGCTAGATAAAGAGGTTGCTGTGCAAACAGAGAAAGAAAGCATGATTTAAAATTAAAAATTGTATCATCTCTCTATGTATTCAATTAGTGTGCTGAGCAAATTATTCAAGAAGTTGGGCTTCATGAAGAAGAATGCAGCATCGGGATAGGAGGAAGAGACTCATCAATTACCTACATTATGCAGATGACATAACCTTGCTTACTGAAAGTGAGGAGGACTTGAAATGCTTCCTCCAGAAGATCAAAGAATACAGTCTTCAATATATATTGCATCTCAACATTGAGAAAACAAAAATTCTCATCGCTGGACTGATAGGCAACATCATGATAGGTAGTGAAAAGATTGAAATTGTCAACACTTCATACTTGGATCCACAATCAAAACCCTTCCTATCAGTAGTCAGGAGATCAGGAGACATATGGGCAAGTCTGCAATTGGAACTTCTCCCTTTGAGGAACAGTGATGCCAGTTTGAGGACTAAGGTGCACCAGATTCAGGCCATGGTCTTTCAAATAATTTCCTATACGCCTGAGAGCTGGATAATAAATAAGGATGACAGAAAAAAATATTGGTGCCTTTGAGTGTGGCTTTGGAGAAGAGTACTGAATATCTCATGGAACCATCAAAAGAACAAACAGATATGTCTTGGAGAAGGTGAAACCAGAATCCTCTTTGGAGGCAAGATGGCAAAGCTTTGTCTCACATACTTTGGACATGTTGTTAGGAGAGGGTATATTTGGAAAAGGATATCATGCTTGAGAAGGTGGAGTGTCAGCAAAAGAGAGAAAGACCCTTAACCAGATGGATTGACACAGTGATGGTAAGTTCAGATCTGTCGTTTACAAGGTTGTTGTGGGTTGTACTAGATGGCACCTAACAACAACAACAACAACAGCAACAACAACAACAACAACAAGAACAACAGCAACTTCCTACCTAGTCTGTCTTAGTCTGGAAGCTCCACTGAATCCTACTCACCAGGGAGACCCTGCTGGTGCTTGAAGTCTAGTAGTAGAGCTTCTAGCATTACAGCAACATGCAAGCTACCACAGTATGGCAAATTAACAGTTGAGTTAAATTTTATCTAGCTATTAAATTACATAGTTCAATCATTTTGCAATTGTGGTTAGATGCTGTTTAGCTGACTGCAGCTCATAGTGATATTAAGAACAACAGATGATAGCCTTGCTCTGTCCTTCTCCGTCTTCACAGTCTCTACCATCCTCAAGTCCACTCTTGTAGTCATTGTGCTGATCCATCCCCTGAGGGTATTATTCTCGTAGCTGATTGTCTAATTTTAAAGGAAGATCTTTTTCCAAGGCCCAGCACCTCCTGGCAGTATGCCCAAAGTATGTGAGACAAAGTTTCACCATCTTTGCTTCTAAGGAGCTCCCTGGTTGCACTTCCTCCAAGATAGGTTTGTTTTTGAGGGTCCATTGATTATTAGATATTATTCTCTAACACCACAATTAGAAATAAAATTATCAATTCACAGGAATTTTAAGCAATCAAAAACACCAAGACTTTGGGCAGGTGTACCTTAGTCTTTAAACAGACATCATTTTCTTTAGCACTTTAAAGAGGTCTTGACAGTAGATTTACCCAATGCAATGTGTCTTTTTTTTTAAATTTTATTTTATTATTTGTTGGTGTGTACCGTCAAATTGGATCTGACTGGTACAGAAGGAGATTGTCTCTCCTTCTCCAGCAGAGCACCTGGTGGATTTGAACTGCGTACCTCTGGGATTGCAGTGCAGCTTCTTGCCATTAGGCCACCAGAGCTCCCTGCAACGTGTCTTTTGACTGCTAGTTCCATAGGTGTTGATTGTGAATAAAAGTGAAATGAAATTGTTGACAGCTTCAATTTTATCCCCATCTATCGTAATGTTGCCCATTGATCCCATGGTGAAGATTTTTGTTTTCTTGCTATTGAGATGCAATTAATATTAAAGTCTATAGTCTATGATCTTCTTCAGCAAATGCTTCAAGTCTTCTTTACTCTCCACAATAGCTAAAGAAAGTTGTTGATGAGTCTTCCTCCAATCTTAATGTCATCTTCTTCTTCATATTATCCAGCTTCTTGAATTATTTGTTCAGCATATAGATTGAAGAGGTTTGGAGAAATGATACAAACCTGATGCACATCTTTTCTGAATTTAAACCATGGATTATCTTGTTCTGTTCAAACGACTGCTACTTGTTCATGTACAAATTTCACATGAGCGTAATGTAATGTTCTGGAATTCCCATTTGATCTGTTGTTCATGGATTCACTATGAATTGTGGTTGATTTGACAGCATTCAACAAGAGTAACAATAACAATATGCATGTGAAAACCTTCCAATGAATAAGGAAGACTGAAGGAAATGGGAAACTTTCAAAATATAGTGTTACTACAGAAAATAAAATATACCATGGACTACCAGAAGAAACCCCAAATTTGTCTTGGAAAGTGTATACGGCCAGTTTGTTTTTTAGTAGTTAGGATAAGGGGATTTTACCTGACATATTTTGGATACAGTATTAGGAAAGAAGTAATGGGAGAAGGATATTATGTCTGTCTGGAAAGGTATACTTTTTGTTGCTGTGTTCCGTTTAGTAAGAACTGATCCAAAGCTGATCCTCCAGTGGGTTTTCAGAGGCAGTAAACGTCACAGGAAGAGATTGCCCTGCAGAGCTTCTCCTGTAGAGCAACTAGTGGATTCAAACTGCACAGCTTTGGGATTACAGTGCAGCTTCTTATTATTAGGCCACTAGCATAGAATCTTTATTTTCTTCATATTGAGCCTCAATACATATTGAAGGCTGCAGTCCTTGATCTTCTCCAGTAAGCGCTTCAGCTTCTCCGAAGTTTCAGCATCTGTGTCATCTGCATAACACAGATTGTTGATGAATCTTCCTCCAGTCCTGGTGCCACACTTTTCCTCATAGATCCCAGCCTCCTGGTTAATCTGTTCTGCATACAGGTTGAAAAGCTATGGAGACAGGACACATCCCAGGTGCACACCCTTCCCAATTTCGAACCATGCAGTGTTTCCTTGCTCTGTTCTGACGACTGCCTCCTGGTCCAAGTATAGGTTTCACATTAGCACAATCAAGTGTTCTGGGATTCCCATTCTTCTAAGTCAGCCACAGTTTGTTGTGATCCACACAGTCAAATGCCTTTGCATAGTCAATGAAACACAGACATTCCTCTGGTACTCTCTGCTTTCAGCTAAGATCCATCTCACATCAGCTACAATATCCCTAGTTCCACGACCCCTTCTAAGCCCAGCCTGGACTTCTGGCAATTCTCTGCTGATGTGCTGTTCCAGTCGTTTTGGATAATCTTCAGTAGAATCTTGCTTGCATGTGATATCAATGATATTGTTTGA
>NW_006399781.1:18486275-18489526 GCF_000299155.1 Elephantulus edwardii
TCGATGGCACATAACAACAACAACAACAACAATGTCAGGTCACCTTTCTTTGGAATGGGAACAAATATAGATCTCTTCCAGTCAGTTGGCCAAGTGGTTATCCTCCAGATTTCTTGACAACTTAGTGAGTACATCCAGGGCAGCATCTGTTAGTTGAAATACATTCATTGGTATATCGTCAATTCCTGTGGCTTTATATTGGCAGCATCAGTTGGTGAAGAGATTGAGATTGTTAACAGCTTTATTTTGCTTGGCTCCTCAGTTAACATTCTTGGTATCAGCAGCCAGGAAATTAAAGGACATATTGCGATGGGAAAGTCTGCTGTTAGGGACTTCTTCAAAGTACTGAAGAGCAATAATGTCACTCTGAAGATTAAGGTGTGCCTGATACAGGTCATGGTCTTTGCAGTTACTTGCTATGCGTCAGAGCTGGACAATGACTAGGGAGGTTAGAAAGAGAATTAATGCCTTTGAGCTATGGTGCTGGAGAAGAGTACTGAATATACCTTGTACTGCTAAGAAAACAAAGAGGTTCATCCTGAAGAGGGTTAAACCATGTTGCTCCTTGGAGGCAAGGATTCTGAAGCTTCGTCTGACATACTTTGGATATGTTGTAAGGAGGGATCAGTCCTTGGAGAAGGACATCGTGGGTTGATTCACTGACTGGGGTAATGAGGGTAGGTGTGTCAGAGACAATGAGATTGATACAGGACAGAGCAGAGTTTAGGGCTATTGTACATAGGGTTACTATGAGTTGCAGGCGACTCGATGGCACATAACAACAGCAACAACAACAACAAAGAATCAGTGAAAAAGACAAGATGCTGAACGAGCTGCATCGACACAGTAACTACCACAATGGCCTCAAACATAGCAATGATTGTGAGGATGTGGCAGGAGCAGGCAGGGTTTCGTTCTGTGGTACAGAGCTCTGTGAGAGTCTGAAGCTAACTGGTGGCATCTACCAGTAACAAAAATATTACTTTGGGCATATATAATTTATGGAAAAGAAGAAAATATTTTGTTATTTTAAATACAGTTATGAACACTACTAATTGTTATATCTGCAATAATCAGGATAGGAATTCCTTATATGCATAGGATAGTTTACTATCCCTTACAGTTTTGTACTTTTGTATAGCTCTTGAAATACTCTTTTTTATAATGCATGCCTATTCCCTTGCAATCAGATCCAAGTCGGTATTTTCTATTGCTTCCTATGCATCAGAAAGCTGGACATTAAGTAAAGAAGACCGAAGAAGAATTGAGCCCTTTGATTTGTGGTCTTGGCCAAGAGTATTGAACATATCATGGCCTGCTAAAAGGACCAAATGAATCTGTCTTGAAAAAAGTGTGAACAGAGTGCTCCTTAGAGAGAAGGGTGGTGAAGCTTCATCTCATTTATTTTGGGCATATTTTTAGGACTAGTCAGTTCTTAGAGAGAAACGTCATGCTGAGAAAGGTCAGGGAAAGAGTAAAAGACCCTCAATGAGATGGACTGATGTAGTGACACCCACAAAGGATTTGAGCATAACAGAGATTAGAGAGTGCAGGACAAGGTTCAGATCTGTTCAGAGGGTCACTATGAGTTATGGTTGACTTGGTAGCAGCTAACAAAACAAAAGCAGAGTTTATGGAAGCAGTCGGCATCATGTATTTCCTATTGAGTGGCTTGTGGGATCGAGCCACTATACCTCTGAAACTTCTGTTGTGGCACAAATAAAAACCTCAAATTTAATACTCAAACTTAAGTTGAAAGGATTCTGATTCATAAGGGCTATCCATTGTATGTGACTCTTTTTTTTTAAAAAATATTAATTTATTTTGTTTTTTTCTTGTTATGTACCATCGAATCGGATCCAATTGGCACAGGAAGAGATTGCCTCTCCTTCTCCAGAAGAGCATCTGGTGGATTCGAACCACACATCTTCAGATTGCAGTGCAACTTCTTGCCACTCTTTCTCCAGGAGAGTAGCAAGTACGTTCAAACTACTGGAGATGCCTTTTGATTAGCAGTGCACACCCTATGGACTAAGTCACTTGAGATACATGGCACAAACCAACCATGAAATTATAAAACATGTAGTTCTCAGCACCATTTGTTATTTCATAAATTCATTGTTGCTTTTGCCACTAGAGGGCAACAACACCTCACCAAACAAAGCAAGGAACCATCTTTGACAACGAACACTTATAAAATGTATTTTATGAATGTAATTATTTACACTGCAGCTTGAGGGATCTGCAGGTAGAGAGTTGCACTGCCAATCCAAAGGTATGAGGTTAAAATTCACCAACTGCTCAGAGGAAGAGAGTTAATCAGTCTCCTGCCACGTGATTTATTTACAACCTCTGAAAATCCCCTGCAAGGTCAGCTATGAGCGGATTCTGCCTTAACATTGATGAGTTTTAGGGTTTTCATAAAAAAACAAAACAAAACAAAATTTTTTTCATATTGCCTTTTCATCTTGAAAAGAAAATATTTTTACATTAAAAATATTTAATGTGATATGATGTTATATGTTTAACAGATGAGTTCTTTTCTCCCAGATAGTTGCTGTTGTTATTAAGTGCTATAGAGCCGAGTGTGATCTATAGTTACCATATGAACAATAGGTCAGAACCGAGTCCTATCCTGGGCCATCCTCATCATCTCTGACCTGCTCAAGCCCATTGCAGTAGTCACTGTATCAATCCACATGGTTCTGGCTGCACTTTCTCCAAGACATAGTTGTTTGTTCTTTTTGGCAGTCCATGGGATATGCAGTAATTTTCTCCAACATTTAAGCTCAAAGGCATCAGTTCTTCTGCCATCCTTATTTGTTGTCTAGCTTTCAGCAGCATAACAAATGATCAGAAAGACAGCCGGCTCGGCCCGCGTCGTGTAAGAGGAGGACCCGGGGCGGCCCACGGCCGTCTGGGGCCTGGTCCGGCCCGCCCGGTGGGTGAAGACCGGAGCCCGGCGTGGCCTGGCCCGAGGGCGAGCGCAGGGGAGGGGCCCGGTGGGCCTGGCCGGTGCATGAGGACTGGGGCCCCCGGCGCCACGATGACCCAGCAGCAGATGACCAGCTCGCAGAAGGCCCTGATGCTCGAGCTGAAATCCCTGCAGGAGGAGCCGGTGGAGGGCTTCCGGATCACCCTGGTGCATGAGTCCGACCTCTACAACTGGGAGGTGGCCATCTTCGGACCCCCCAACACCCTCTACGAAGGCGGCTACTTTAAGGCGCATATTAAATTTCCTATTGACTACC
>NW_006399781.1:18489626-18494927 GCF_000299155.1 Elephantulus edwardii
AAAAAAAAAACAAAACAAAAACAAATGCAGATGGATCAGCCAGGAAGGCCTTGACCTTTTCAGTCAGTGGGAAAGTGTAGTCAGTCTCCACAGAGAAATCAGGACCCGCTTGTACCCTTTGATGTGGAATGTGGTATTGAGGCCACAGTTGGGTAACCAATCTGCAGACAGACCTGGCAACATTGCGGACACCCTCCAAGAAATGGGTATGCAGAGCTCTGTGATGTCAAGCTCTTCAGGATTGTAGACGCTGCCTTGTCAAACACCTGCTGGATGATCAGCCCGAAGGAGAAGGGAGAGATGTTCAGCATGTTCAGCAGGGTGGCCTCGCTGGCCCCCACCTTGTCTCCAGTCTTAATCAGCTGCACATCACTCAGGATTTCAATGGTGCCTCTGGAGAGCTTAGTGGTGATGCCCAAAGCATGGAAGAAGGAGGTCTTCTCGGGGCCCAGACCACTCACACGGAGCAATGGCACCAGCACGGGCAGCAGCCGGCACCTTGTTGGCCAGCAGCATGTCCCTGATCTCAGTGAGATCCTCTTTGGTGAACACACACCCCACGTTCCCCCAGACGTGAGGCAGCAGCTTCTCCAGGGCCGGGCTGATGTCCAGGTTGGCCCCGGATGGCCTTGCTCATCATGGTGTTCTTGCACAGAACCACAGCCTTCCCGCGGAGGGACATGCGAATCTGCTGCATCTGCCTGGAGCCGACATTGTCTGCACCCGCGATGAAGAATTTTGGATAATTATCCAGAAGTTGAATGATCTTAAGGAAGTAGTTGGACTTCAGGTCGCTCTGTCTTCCCTGGGCATCACTGCGGTGCGTCAGGGATTGCCACGCGAGGTTTAAAGACGATGTCACTCTCACGAGGACGCCTGGTGAGAGAGCAATTATGGTTTCCTTAGGATATATTCCCAGTAGTGAAATTTCTGGGTCAAATGGTATTTCTATTTGCAACTTTTTGAGAAAGCGCCATACAGCTTATCACAGTGGTTGCACCATTTTACACTCCCACCAACAGTGAATAAGTGTTCCCAGTTTCTCTGCAACCTCTCCAGCATTTGTTGTTAGCTGCTCTGTTAAATTTTGCTATTCTTACTGAGGTGAGATGATATCTCATAGTTGTTTTGTGTTCATGGTATTTTTAATAATCTTTACCAAAACCACAATTCAAAGGCATCAATTCTTCAGCCCTCCTTATTCATTTCCCAACTTTCTCATGC
The DNA here is from genome assembly GCF_000299155.1 of Elephantulus edwardii. Taxonomy (NCBI): domain Eukaryota; kingdom Metazoa; phylum Chordata; class Mammalia; order Macroscelidea; family Macroscelididae; genus Elephantulus; species Elephantulus edwardii. The sequence continues at coordinate 18,490,851 of NW_006399781.1, forward strand.
ATATGAAGCAATTGAAAATATACCATGGAACAGATGTACTTTTCTATTTAAACTGACGACCTTGCTCTTCAGCACTTTAAAGAAGTTCTTGACAGATTTATTTGCTCAATGTAATCGGTGACTAATGATTGTTCTCCCAATTCTGATGCTGCATTCTTCGTGTTTTCTAATTTCTCAGATTATTTTCTTACCAACCACATTGGATAAGTTTGATGAAAGGACAGAACCTGCATACCCTTTGTGATTTTAGACCACAAATCTGTTTGAACAGACCTGAGCAAAATTAAGTGCTCTGAAAACTCATTCTTTGGAATGTTTTAGTAAATTGTTATGATCCCCAATGATATGATCCATATCACCTTTGTGTGGTCAACAACACAGAAGTAAACATCTTTCTGGTATTCTCTGCTTTCAGCCAATATCCATGTGACATCCGCAATGATATCCCTTGTTCCACATTCTCTTCTGAATCTTACTTGGATTTCTGGCAGTTTCCTGTTGATGTACTGCTGCAACTCTTTGCTTGCAAACCTTCAGAATATTACTTGTGCGTGCTATTATGAATAGGCTCTTATTTCTGCATTCTTTTGGATTGGCTTTCTTTGAAATGGCACTCATATAGTTATCTTCCAGTCAAGTGATCTGATTTCTTCCAGATTTATTGGCTTTGATGGATGAGTGCTTCTAGCATTATTACATCCATTTGTTAAAGCACCTCAACTGGTAGTCCATCAAATTTTGGAGTCTTGTTTTTTTGTCAATGCCTTCAAGTACATCTTTAATTCACTTACACTGTATAAAGAGGCCTAGGGATGCTCTTTGAGACTCTGGCTGTCTGCAAGGAGTGGACAGGAGGAGGCTGAGTGAATAGGACTCATGTTCCTCTCCCACCTCCCACTAGAGGGTTTGCCTGTTATATGTTGTATATATGCATTTCCTTGCCAGGAAAAGATTGTGAACTTTCCTTTCATATCTCACCTTTCCAAACTTAAGCTGATGAAATACAGTACAAGTAGGTTCCACCAGAGGATTGTTGACCCAGGATGGTAGATGCTGTCAAAGGAGAATTAGGTACCTTGGAGTACCTGACTGAGAAGGCAGAAAAAAGGATCCATGGCAAAGAGCTTATGACAGTTTTGCAATTTTATTCATATAGAGAATTTGGCAGAACCTTTTAGGATGAGGTTTCTGGTATTTTTAGAAGTCACAATCTGAAGCAATCTTCTAATTTTACCCCTTTAATTCTGCCCCATCCGCTAAGACTCACTCATGTTTATATGCTTTCTTCCTTGATACTTAGAATGTGTGATTCAATAAAACCCATAGGAGCTGGAACTGCCATGCTTTTCTGGGTCATACGAATTCTTCACTTTTGACAGGGTACAGTCTTACTGCTTTTCTGTTGCTTGTTTTTTTGTGGAAAGATTTGGGTTTTCCTTTTTTGACCTGTTGCTGCTCAGCGTTTGGCAGTTTTTACTGTAATTATCTTTTTAAGAATTATGTTTCTTAGTATTGTATAAGCTCTGCAGGGGAAGTAAACTCCCCTTCCTGCCCCTTGCGAGTGAGAATATAGCCATGAGATGACATCCGGTCAATCAGTTGCTTTTTTTCAGGTCTTTTGAGGGAGTAGCACCAAGAACTCTGGACAATTAAAGGTTATTTTTCTTTCAAATGCAAACAAAATTCAGTGGAAAAGAATACCAGACAGTTGCAATATATTGATGGAGAACTGACAGATAGTCAAGCCAGATTCAGAAAAGGACCTTTAGAATAAGGGTTAATTGCTGATGTCAGATGGGTCTTTCCTGAAAGTAGAGAATACCAGAAAGATGTTTATTGATCACACAATGGAGTCCTGCTGCATGAATTGTAACAAATTAAGGATAAAATTGTGATAAATGGGAGTATCATAACACTTTACTGGACTCATGCAGAACACGTACATAGACCAACACAGAGTCATTGGGTCAGAGCAGAGATTATTTTTGGCATTGATGGAGTCGTCAAAGGTTTAGTAGAAGTATTGGCAAATGTCTGATAATAGTTACCTGGAGACATTTTACAAGGAGACTGAAGTTACAGATTATTATAAAATGGGCCATGTGGGCAAGCCCAACTTTATCACCGAGTAGCAAGAATAAACCTAAACCCAATTCCCAGTCTTAAGTGGATCCAGTCCATGCCTACCCACACTTCCACTCTTGGTTGTGGACCACATCTGTGGAAATTTCTCTCTCTGAATCTGACCACCTAGAGTTTGATCATACCCCATCCCTGGTTATCCTGAGCCAAATTAAAATGTTTCTGGGCACCTAAGGTTGAGGCTTTTGGGAGCATCTGTGAACCAGCACAAAACCTGGTACTTTAGCTGGACCTTGCTGGTGCCTGCCCTCGCTCTCTCTTGCCTGGTACTTTAGTTGGACCATGCTGGTGCCTCTCTCTTGCCCCATCTCTCTCATTCCCTAGATCTAAGTCGCAAGCCAAAGGACTTTAACCTTTTTCATCTACTACTTGTGCAACCTTCTATCATCCAGCCACTCAGAGATGAGGCTACACAAATCAATTCTGTACTTCTCACCCCTGCTCCCTTGTCACCCCAGTGGAGTTTGTTAATTTTCTAAAACAACTCTCAAAATTCACGGGAGACTGGATGTTGCAACTCAGTTCAGGGAATTAGCTCCACAAAATGGGAAGAGACCAAGAAAAAGTGAGAGATGAGAGGGGTTCAAACAAAGAAATTCCTCCTCCACCCCTTTCAGGAACTATGATAAAGTGTATCTCTTTTTTCTCCTTCTGGAGGAGTTCTGTGTGTGGAGTGACTGTGTCTGTAAAGCAGACTGCTGTGTGTCTTCAGCTCCCTGTGAAGCAACCATTTGTGGCATAATACATTGCATGGCATTGCATCATAGCAGTAGTTTTACTTCAATTTCCCGCTTCCCTCTTGTGTCTCTATACTTGCTTCTCTCAAAGTGCCAGCCTTTAATCTTTGCCTTGAGCTCTGCTTTCTAGAGGATTTATGCCAAAATAATGGTTTTTATGAAAATTTTTCAGGGTGGAATTTCAGAACTGTAATATGTATGTGTGTGCGCTCTCTCTCACTCTCTCTCTCTCTCTCTCTCACACACACACACGAAACTTTCATGACTTAATAGATAAGGAGTTGTGCTGTCGGCCTTAAGGTAGATGGTTTGAATCCAGCAGCTGATCTAAGGAAGAAAGACAGGCAATCTCTTATCATGTAATTTACAGTCTCTGAAAGCCATCTGGAGAGTCAGCTATGAATCAATTCCAACTCAACAGCACATAGCAACTACAACGACATGCACAAACACACTGTTGCATTGTGCTGCTATATATGTTTAAAAAACCTCACTCCTTGCTGTCGAATTGGAACAAACTCATATCTGACCCTCTAGTGAGTTTTACCTATATTTCTCCCACGGAGCAATTGGTGGATTTGAACCACTTATCTATTGGTTTGCAGCACAAATCTCTATCCACAAGAAGCCACCAGGATTTATATATATACATATATGTGTGTATAATATATAATATATTATATACATACATACATACAATACAGTGTCAGCTGGGTGGATGCAGCCTCTTGAACCTGGAAGAGATGGAGGTGGGGAACGCGGAGACATTTGTGGCTTTCTTTCCGCTTCAAGTGGGTGGCCGCAGAGTGGACTTGCTAGAGGAATTGGGGATCTTTGGCCCAGTGTTTGCCAGTCTTTGGGCGTGCCAGAATGGTAAAATACTGAAATCTATGGCCACACCTAGAGGATAGACAAGGGTGGGGGGGTCTTTCTTGGGTCTCAGTGTCAAATGCGGTAACGGTTACCCATGGTGGACAGTGTTGGGTGGAGCTCCCCGGTTAAAACAAGCTTGGAAGCAGGAGTGGCATCCACTTCTGTAAATAGCTTGCCTCCAGAAACCCTATGAACTTGGAGAGAGGATGAAAGACACCCAAGCATCGAGGACCATCCTTCATAGGGTCACTATGAGTCGCCTACAACTCGACGGCACATAACAGCAACCACTAAATCTCTCTCTCTCTCTCTAGATAGAGATATA
>NW_006399781.1:18495027-18496553 GCF_000299155.1 Elephantulus edwardii
CCCTAGGCAAAAACCTATTCACGGGGTGGGGAAACAAACATGGCTCCTGCCGACTCCCCTTCTGGATCTCAGTTTGCTCCTTTTTACGGACCTCTTAATGGAGAGAGAGTAACCCTCCACAGAATGTCTGAGTTCTTGCATTCTTTACCCCTCCATCACTGTACTGATTCTTTTTTTAAAAAAAAAACAACAACAAAAACAACCCAAACTCCCGCCTCACTTCGTCTCTGCAAAGTGTTCACAACAAAACATGTTTGGTCTCTTCTAGATTCTTGAAGAATTAAATAGTCTTTCATCAAGAAGTTTAGTGTATTTAAAGCTGGAAGTCCACTGGGAGTTCACAAGTGCTGCATATACTGGGTAGCAAAAGAAAATGAAAACAAAACCCCACAAACTTATAAAGAAAAAAACAAAGCAGATTTGCCAAGGTTTAGCAGCTCATCTCCAGCGTTAGTGCATATGCGTTTGTTCAGCCCTGTTTGGTTAGGCTACTGGTGGCGAATTTTGTTTTTTCCTTCATGAGGCTGGAATTTGGTGGGGGTCAGGGACTTTGTAATGGAGGAACCAGAACACCTTCTGCCTCGCTGAAATCATCCAACACCAGAGGCCTCAGCTACTTTGAAAGAAATCAGAATTTGTTTTTTGAAATCAATTGGGATCTAAAACCTAAAATAAATATTCATACTTTACATAAAAAAAAAAAAAGAAAGACCTTGGCTTGAATTAGATGCACCTTTGATCTAAAACTGACATCATTGTTGTTGTTAAGTGCCGTTGAGGCATCTGTCATTCGTAACAACCAAGTGTACAACAGCTCTGAAGCCTGCCCTGTCCTGAGCCAGTGTCACTGATTCCAACACATCTACCTCCATTGCCTCAGTTACTGTATCAGTCCATCTCATCTGTGATCTTCCTCTCCTGTGCTGTCCCTCTACCATGATGTCCTTCTCCAAGGACTAGGCCCTTCTGGCCATGTACCCGAGACAGATTTACTTGTGTTCTTGGTGGTTGATGCTATGTTCAAGACTAAATTATTGATTCTTCTTCTCTTATCCTTAGTCATTGTCTAGCTCTCTGAGGCATAGCAAGTAATTGTGAAGACCATGGCCTGGATCAGGCACACCTTAGTCTCTAGAATGTCATCATTGCTTCTCAGTACTCTGGAGAAGTCTGTGACAGCAGATTTTCCCAGTGCAATTGGTTTTCCTGACTGCTTGTCCATACCTTTTCAATCTGTATGCAGAGCAGATTATCTGGGAGGCTGGGCTCTATGAGGAGAATTGTGGCAGCAGGATTGGTGGAAGATCTATTAACAATCTGCGTTATGCAGATGATACAACCCTGCTTGCTGAAATTGAGGAGGACCTCATGCACTTGCTGCAGAGGGTCAAGGACTGCAGCCTTCAGTATGGACTGAAGCTCAATGTCAAGAAGACAAAGATTCTCACCACGGGACCAATTGGTAGCTTCAGGATGGATGGCGAAGAGATTGAGATTGTTCACAGCTTCAGTTTGCTCGGCTCCAC
>NW_006399781.1:18497088-18502043 GCF_000299155.1 Elephantulus edwardii
AACAACAACAACAACAACTGTGACTATCTGTATCAGTCAGGGTAGACTAGGGTCCTTGGTTTTAAAATTCAGCTGGAGACTGGGGAAGTGGCTGAATGCTCTGGGATGGGCGCTTTTGCTTTGGTGAGGGCCAATGCGAATGTTTGATTGGGAACGATTGTGGAATGAAGGATCTCATGGTGGGGGGGCCCTTGGTTTTTAAAATTTTTTGGGCCTTCGGGCCTGTTTTCCTCTGGCCTAGTGTTGTTGTATTTTAGAGGAACATACTTCTAAGTCATATAGCACTCTCCTGTCAAGACACTGTACTGAGGTAATCTGGGTTTGCTGTGATGCTGAGTCTTGTGCCACTGGGGTTTCAAATGTCATAACAGCTGCCTATGGTGGACAGGGTTTGGCAGAGCTCCCAGTTTAAGACAGGTTTGGAAGCAGGAGTGGCATCTGCTTCCTAAACAACATCCCTCTGGAAATTCTATGAACTTGGAGAAATGATGATAATTATGGAAAGACTTCAGGTCTTTTGCTCCTATGTTCGCTATGAGTCATGATCAACTCGAAGGCAATTAACAACAACAACAACAGGCTAGACACATAAAAACAATCCCCAATTCACGTTCATTGTGGTCGCATCAGAACCGACTCATAGTTAACTCTCCAGTGGGTTTTCAGAGGTTGTGAATCACAGTGAAGGAGATTGTTCATCTTTCTCCCATGAGCTGGTGGATTTGAAGAACCTGCTTTAGGTTGACAGCTCAACTCTCTATCCAGAACCCACGAGAGCCCTGTAATTCTCACTCACTTATTCAACATGTGACTCATGTATTCCTTCTATTTTTTCCTGATGCTTTCTGGATCATTCAAGATTTTGCCTGAGGCACCCTTCAGCATTGCAACTTGAGGCTTGAATTTGCTTTCCAGTTCTTACAGCTTGAGAAATGCGGAACAAATACTTCCCATGTTCCAAGAAAGAATTGGTGACACAGAAGCATTTCTGAAATTAGTGTATAGCTGTCTTCCTCTGCTTCTCAGCACAACTGTTGCTTTGCAGGAACATCAAGACCTGAGTCCAAAAGGTTTTTTGAAATATCCATGATTTCTCCCTGTAATGCAGCCAGCCTTGATAATGCTTGTTAGTACTCATCACTGGATCTCCTACTGTAGGTAGCTAAGTTCCCAGACGTGTTGAGACAAGACCCTATAATTCAGGGAAGTTGCATTGACATTGATTGTACTGGAGAGAATCAAGAAGAGTTGGCTGATCCTTCAAGCTGTCCGCCTCTACCCTTAACATTCCATGTACCTGTCAAGTCTATCTGTTTATCTATCTGCTGAAAAGAGAAAAAAAAATCATGCACTGATTTAAAACAAACAAAAAAAAATTGTGTATAATCAAGAAAGGAGGAAATTGAAACTGTATTGAAGGCATTGACAAATAAATGAGCCACTAGGAATTAATGGGGTACCAATCGCCAAGTTTCAACCAAAAGATACAGTCATTGAAATGCTCACCAGGCTGTTCCAAGAAATTTGGAGACCTGGCCAAGTGTCTGGAAGAAATCCATATTTGTTTCCATTCCCCTAAAAAAGCAATTCAATAGAATGTATTAATTATCAAACAATATCATTAGTATCACATGTAAGTAAAATCTTATTGAAGATTGTTAAAAACTGGCTAGAACAGTACATCAACACAGAACTGCCAGAAATTCAGGCTGTATTTAGAAGAGACTGTGGCACTAAGTACACCATTGTTGATGTCAGATCATCTAGGCTGAAAGCAGAGATTAACAGATGGATGTGTATTTGTGTTTTATCTTCCAGGCAAAGACATTTGACTGCATGGATCATGACAAATTATGACCAACATTGAGAATAATGGGGATTCCAGAACACTTAATTATACCTATATGAATACCTATTCAATCTGTATGTTGAGCAAATCATTTGAGAAGCTGGATTTGAGGTTGTTGTGTACTGTTGTGTCAGACTCATAGCTGACCTTTCAGTGGGTTTTCAGAGGCAGTTAATCGAATGGGAAGAGTTTGCCCATCCTTCCCCCACGGAGCAGCTGATGGATTCAAACTGCATGCTTTCAGGAGGGCAGCACAGTTTTTTACCACTAAACCACCAGAGATCCCTCATGCTGGGCTTTTTGAAGAAGAATGTGACATTAGGATTGGAGAAAGTCTCATCAATTATCTGCATTACGAAGATGACACAACCTTGCTTGCTGAAAGTGAGAAGAACATGATGCGTTTCCTAAAGAAGATCAAAGACTACAGTCTTTAATATAGATTGTATCTCAGCATCAGGAAAACAAAAATCCTCATCACTGAGACAGTAGGCAGCATGATGATGGATGGAGGTAAGATAGAAATTGTCAATGATTTAATCTTACTTGGATTACTTACTTACTTACAGTCAACACTTTTGGTACCAGCAGTCAGGAAATCAAAAGAGGTATTGCATTGGGAGAATCTGTTGTCAGGGACTTCTCCAAAGTGCTGAAGAGCAATAATGTAAATTTAAAGACTAAAATTCATCATTTAAGCCATGGTCTTTTCAGTTACTGTACATAGTAACGTTAGACAATGACTGAGAATGATAGAAGAAGAATGAATGCCTTCGAGTTGTAGTTTTGGAGAAAAGTACTGACTATTCCATGGACTGACAAAAGAACAAACAAATTTGTCTTGGTGTCTTGGACATAGTGCACCCACGCTATTCATTAAAGGCAAGAATGGTGAAACTTCATCTCATATATTTTGGGCATGCTGTTAGGAGGGGCTGGTCTTTGGACAAAGACATCATGCTTTGAAAGCTAGAGGGTCAGCAAAGGAAGGCAAGACCCTCAATGAAATGGATTCACACAGTGGTTGTAACTGTGAACTCAGGTATAACAGAGATACTGAGGATGGCACAGCATAGGATAAGGTGCACATCTATTTTTCACGAGTTTGTTATGAGTCAAAATTGACTGGATGACATCTAACAACAAACACAACCACTAATCAAAGTCTTCAATTAACAGCAGTGGTCTATTTACTGTTCTGAAGTAACAAGGAGTTGCTGTGATGCTGAACACTGTACTATAAGTGTGTCAAACACCATAATGGCTGGTTACCCATCGTGGGTAGTGTTTGCTGAAGCTCCCAGATTGATTCAGGTTTGGAAGCAGGGGTGGCATCCCCTTCCTAAACCACATGCCTTTGGAAACTCTATGAACATAGCAAGATGATGATAGTTATAGAACAGGGTTCAGGTCTTTTGTTCATATACTTGACTCCATGGCACTTAACAACAAAGACAGATTAAAGGGAGACTGGAGGAAGCAGTTCTACTGTGAAAGGTGGGCTCTCTTGTTTTGGTTGAGGGTCCTGCGGAATGTTTGTTTGTTTTTGATTTAAGTCTCTTGTTTAGAGTCAGCACCACTTCCTGCTGGCTTTTGTATTTAAAAATCAGTTGGGCCCTCAGGCCTGTGGCCCTGGGGCCTAGTGTAATTATAATTTAGAGGAACATCCTTCTCCGTGAAGCAGCACTGGTCTATCAATTTGCTCTACTGAGGTAACCTTGAGTGGCTGTGATGCTGAACTCTGAGCCACTGGGGTGACAAATGCCATAATTGGTTACCCCTGGTGGGCAGTATTTGTTGGAGCTAACAGATTAAGATGTTTGGAAGCAGGAGTGGCATCCACTTCCTAAACAACATGCCTCTGGAAACTCCATGAACTTTGAGAAATAATATAGTTATAGAAAGACTTCAGGTCTTTTGTTCATAGGTTGCTATGAATCGTGCTTGACTTGATGGCAATCAACAACAACAACAACAACAACAACAACAACAACAAAGTGTAGTTCACATTGAGTGTCTAACACAGGCTATCAGAGACTTCTGCTCATTTCAGTCATTAAAGAATTCTGGCCCACTGAAGCCCCTTTGGCCCTTTTGGGCATTCTGTTTTGAAATTACTGCCTCAGTGGGAAGGGTATATGGGGAATTCACCCCTATTCCTAAAACTTCTCTCCAGAAACAATGCATACCATTTGTTGTCATATTTTATCAGACAGAGATAGTCATATGGCTACACTCAATCTTAAAAAAAAGGCGAGGAAGTACAACCCTATGCAATATTTGTCCCTTTGTGACTAAGATATTTCACTCAGCATAATGTCTTCCAGGGTCATCCATTTTGCATAATGTTTCATGAGTTCCTTATTTTTCAATGCTGTATAGTATTCCATTGTGTGAATATACCACAGCTTCTCTATCCATGCATTTGTTGATGGGCACTTGGGTTGTTTCCAGCTCTTTGATATTGAGAACAAAACCACAATAAACATGGGTGTTCATATATCTGTTTGAGTGGCAGTTACGGTTTCTTTAGGGTAAATTCCCAGTAGTATAATTGCTGGGTCAAATGGTATTTCTATTGCAACTTTTTGAGAAAGTGTCATACAGCCTTCCATAGTGCTTGCACCATTTTACACTCCCACCAACAGTTAATAAGGGTTCTGGTTTCTCCACAACCTCGTCCGCATTTGTTGTTTGCTGTTCTGTTAAATTTTGCTATTCTTACTGGGGTGAGATGATATCTCATAGTTGTTTTGATTTGCACCTCTCTTAGATCTAGGGATTTTGAACATTTCTTTATGGGTTTATTTGCCATCTGAATGTCTTCTTTGGTGAAGTGTCTGTTCATATCCTGTGCTCATTTTTCAATTGGGTTATTTACTTTTATCCTTTGTCAAACATGTCATTACCAAACTTTTCCCCCACTCTGTGGCTTCCCTGGTGGAGAAGTTTTTGGATGTGAATAGGGATTTTATTTTTATAAGGTCCCATTCATCTATTTTATTTTCTCCTGGTTGTAGATTTTCCAGGATGCTTGGAAGACTGTTTATGTTGTGGGCTAGGATTTCTAGAGTTTTCCAGGCTTTTCTTTAATGAAGTTTATAGT
>NW_006399781.1:18502254-18517720 GCF_000299155.1 Elephantulus edwardii
ATGGGCTGATTTCTGGATTCTCAATTCTATTCCATTGATCTATGTGTCTGTCTTTGTAACAGTACCATGGTGTCTTGACCACCAAGGCAGTGTAGTAGGATTTGAAATCAGGGAGTGAGATGCCTTCTACCTTGTTTCTCTTTTTAAGGAGTTCTTTGCTCATTCTGGGCCTCTTTCTATTCCAAATGAAATATAAGATTGCCTTTTCCATCTCGTTGAAGTAAATAAGCTCTTTGACATCACTTTCTGGAGGGCAAGTGCCAGTGTGGGTAAGAAACAGAAAAAAAAATTCAGGCAAGTTGCCATTTCACTAATACCTTCCAGAAAGAATAACATGAAACTTTAAAGTTATTGTTGTTATGTGCTGTTTAGTTACTTGCGACTCATAGCAACCCTATATACAGTAGACCTGAAACCTGCTCTATCCTGTGCCAACTTTACTGTCTCTGACACAACTACCCCCATTTACCCCAGTCAATCCACCTCATCAAGGATCTTCCTTTCTTGTGCTATCCCTCCACCCTTCGAAGCATGACTTCCTTCTCCAAGGACTGATTTCTCCTTTCAACAAGCCCAAAGTATGTCAGAAGAAGCCTCAGAATCCTTGCCTCCAAAGAGCAGCCTGGTTTTACCCTTGTTAGGACAAACCTGTTTGCTCTCCTGGCAGTCCATGGTATATTCAACACTTTTCTCTAGCACCACAGCGCAAAGACATTAATCTCCTTCTATCATCCCTAGCTCTCCGATGTGTAGCAAGCAATTGTGAAAATTATGGCCTGAATCAGGTGCACCTTAGTCTCCAGACTGATGTAGTTACTCTTCAGCACTCTGGAGAGGTCCCTGACATCAAACTTTTCCAATGCAGTTAATCTCTTGATGTCCTGGCTACCGGTACCAAAAGTATCGATTGTAGAGAAACTAAAGTTGTTAACAATCTCAATCTCAATCTCTTCTCCATCTATCGTAATGCTGCCAATCAGCCCAGTGGTGAGAATCTGTGTTTTCTTGATGCTGAACTTCAACTCGTATGTAAGGCTGCAGTCCTTGACCTTCTGTAGCAAGCACTTCAGGTCCTCCTCAGTTTCAGCAAGCAGGGTTGTGTCGTCTGTATAAAGTAGGTTGTTGATTAGTTTTCTTCTAGTCCTGATGCCACATCCCTCCTCATACAGTCCAGCCTTCCGGATCTATTCTACTTATAGATTGAAAAATTATAGAGACAGGATACATCCCTGGCATCCACTCTTCTGAATTTTTAAAAAAAACTTTTATTATATTTTTGGGTGTGTACCATCAAATCAGAGCTGACTGGTACAGGAGGAGATTGCCCCTCCTTCTCCAGCAGAGTATCTGGTGGGTTCAAACCAAGTACCTCTGGGATTGCAGTGCCGCTTCTTACCACTAGGCCACCAGAGCTCCCAACTCTTCCTGATTTTAAATCATGACTGGAAGAGATCTATATTTGCTCCTATTCCAGAGAAAATTGACCTGATAGAATGTGGAAATTATAGAACAATATCATTAATATCACATGCAAGCAAGATTGTGCTGAAAATTATCCAAAAACAACTGGAGCAACACGTTAACAGAGAACTTCCAGATATGCAGGGTGGATTTAGAAGAGGCTGTGGTACTAGAGATATTATAACTAATGTTAGATGGATCTTGGCTGAAAGCAGAGAGTACTAGAGGAATGCCTATGTGTGTTTCATTGACTATACAAAGGTGTTGTGGATCACAACAAACGTGGCTGACTCAGAAGAATGGGAATCCCAGAACACTTGATCGTGCTTATGCAAAACCTATACTTGGACCAGGAGGCAGTCGTCAGAACAGAGCAAGGAAACTTGTTTTATCTCCTTGCTTTTTCATCTGCTGTAATCTGTAGCATAGCCACTGTTGTCTAGTCATTTAAGGATCTGTTTTTGGAGGAGTGACTGATGGATTAGAAGTGATAACTTTTCAGTCTGCAGCTGGATAAGTTGCAAAACATCAGCAGGGTTATTATTAAGCTGGAGAGGGAAATAGTCACAGGGTGGAGAGATTCAATAGTTATCTCAGTTTCAAAGAAGTAATGAAAATGTTCCTTTCCAAGGAGGAAAAAAGTTTTAGTGTGTGTGTATTTTACAAGTTAATGCCATGACCCATCAGAATAAGTGTTAGAAGGTTAAATGGCCAAATGTCTTTAAATCCATTAATTCTTTCCTTCATTAATTGCTTATTTTAATCTTGTTGTTGTTGTTGTTAAGTGCTGTCATTTCGCAGGCGACTCATAGCGACCCTATGAAGGAGAGTCCTTGATGTTTGGGTGCCTTTCATCCTCTCTCCAAGTTCATAGGGTTTCTGGAGGCAAGCTATTACGGAAGTGGATGCCACTCCTCCTTCCAAGATTGTTTTAATCGGGGAGCTCCACTCCACTCTCTGTCCACATTGGGTAGCCAACCATTAACACATTTGACACATCCGTGTCACAGTGTTCAGCCACACAGCAACCACAAGTGACTGCGGGACGGCAACCTGTACATCAGGGCTATATGACCTAGAGGAATGTCTGAACAAAAACAATGAAAGGCTCCTGGAGGCTGAGTAGTCCTTTGCAACTGAAAACTGCCACAACACCCACCCAAACAGCACCATGCTCTCTCTGCTAGCCGGGCAATAGCAACCTTGGGCGGAGCAAACCTGGGAGAACATGGCCAACGGCTCTCCCCTCTTCTCCTTCCAGGCTTGAAGCCCTGTGCCGCCGCCTTAAACCCTTGGCCAAGCCTGGCTTGCCTGGCTCCTGGAGGCAGAGTAAGTCCTTCACGTCCAAAAACTGCCACAAGTGAAATGTTCAGGAGGAGGATCAAAAACATATACTGATTAAAATTTTGAGTTTTAATGGGACAAGGTATTTAAAATTGCAACACCTCAGAGACTTTAGATGCTAGCTGAAAGGTTAGAGATTCAACTCTTACCCAGGAACACCTTGTAAGAAAGGCCTCTCATTTCCCCCCTTTTAATTAGCATGTGAATTCCCTACCATATGACACAGTAACTTTACCAGTGACGATGAGAATGAGGGAGATCTTGCAGAAGGCACAAGATAGGACAAGATTCAGGTTTGTTGTTCATAGGATTTCTGTGGGTCGTAGTTGGCATCTAATACAAACAGCAATGTTACACTTGACTCCTCTGATAATCTCCTACCTACATTTACCAAGCCTACTGCTCTTCCTCCAGGAACAGAGCCCTCGAGGCTTGGCCTAGGGTTGAAGGCTGGTCATGGCTTAAAGCCCAAAGGGCCCTTGGGCCTGTGGCCCTCAGACCTGGTTCAAATTGTTTTTCTGTCAAATATCCTTCTAGGTGGTTTGTGCATTGCTGTATAGAGGTAACTTTTGGTTGTTGTGATGCTGAACACTGTGACACTGATGTGCCAAATGTGATAATTGTTACCCACGGTGGACTGTGTTTGCTGGAGCTTCCGGATTAAAACAAGCCTGGAAGCAGGAGTGGCATCCACTTCCGGAATGGCTTGCCTCTGGAAACTCTATGAACAGTGCTCAGGCCTTTTGTTCAGAGGGTTGCTATGAGTTGTCTACGACTTGATGGCACCTAACAACCACCACCACCACCACCATGTTTATATATGCATAACCTTTGGGAATTATCTTGCCAATTCTTTCCTGTCTGCATGTTTGTTTCCTAACTTTCACCTCCCTTTTTCCTGTCTAAGGGCACTCTTCCTTCTTCTTTCAAAGCAGTGTAGGGCAGGCAGGGCTGGGGTGATTTAGATGACTAGGTTTGGCAAGTGTGATGCAGTTAAGAAAATCCTAGAGTGAAATTCTACTTTTCCCTATAGGGGCTCTAGAAGCTGGAATTGACTCAACCGCACAGGGCAACAACCCCAAACTTTATATACATTTTATTAAATATAAAAGTATTATGTTATTAAAAACAATATTTTTTTAGTCATCCAATTTAGCACTTGTAGCTCCATCTAGTTCATTTCTTTCAACTGTGTCATATTATGTGTTATTTTTATGACTTGAGCCTAGAAGTTTGGTGAACCAATGTTTGGAGGTGATCATATTAACGGTTGTTGTTGTGTACCTTAGAGTCAGAACCAAACCACACTGACCTTCCGGTGGGGTTTCAGAGGCAGTTAATTATAATGGAGGAGATTATCCTTCTTTCTCCCGGAGAGCAGCTGGTGGATTTAAACTGTATGCCTCCGGCATGGGAGGGCAGCTTTTTACAACTAGGCCCCCAGAGCTCCTGACAGGCCATAGATCTTGAGTCTCTCTCCTACTAGATTTTTGAAGCTTCATCTCACATACTTTGAGCATTTTGTCAGGAAGGCCTAGTCCTTGGAGAAGGACATCGTGCTTGGAAGGGTGGAGGGACAGCACAGAAGAGGAAGACCCTGTGTGAAATGGTTTGATACAGTGACTGTAATGATAGATCAGATGTGTCAGAGATGATGAAGTTGGCTTAGAAAGGGCAATGTTTAGAGCCGTTGTTCATCGGGTTCCTCCTATGAGTCATATTCAATATGAGGGCACTTAACAGCAACAACAATAATTTTCTAATAGAGAGCTATGGTAGCTTAGTGGTAAGGAATTGTACCACCCACAGTTTGAATCCACCAGGGGAGAAAGATGGGAAATCAACTCCTGTGCAATTTATTGTCTCTGAAAACCCACTGGAGAGTTAGCTATGAGTTGATTCTGACTTTATGGTACACAACAACAAAAACATTAATTTTCTAATGCCCTGCAATTATAAAACCTGAGTAAGAGAGGTTACCTAAAGTCGGAGTGGATTCAAAAGGAGTCAGATGGCACTTGAGAGCCTCTGGGTGTTGGAGGGTTTACCTGAAAGAGCTGCTTTCGTGTCTGTGTCCGTGAATCACACAGTCACATTACAGGAGGAAGTGACAGGACTTGGGCTCATTTCCAGCTGGAAGTCAGAAGGTTATTCATCAGCTATACAGAAGTAGTCCTGTGTTTGGCAAGGGATGTTTCTGCTAATTATGTATTGCTCCCCCTGGGCCACACAGCAGGACCTTTATTTTCTCCACAGTTACTAATCAGCTATCCAGTGTTAACAAGAAGATCAGCTCTAGAAGTATGCAAATCTACTCCAATTCTTTCTCCTAACCACTCAGTGGGCCACAGTAGGAGCTCACTAATGAGGTGACTTGGCCAACTAAAAGCCATGCATTTACTAACAAGCTGGCTGGCTCCTGTCCCTAATGATCACTTCCAAATGGGAATTTTTAAAAAGTCTTCTACCCAACCCAGTTCAGTATGTGATTTTCCTGCACTTTCTGGTAAAATTGTATCTACATTAGGCAAAGATAAAAGTTGAGTAATGCAGTGAGAGTATATTTGAAGAAACGCACAGGAAATGGGGAATTCAGATGAACACATTCAACTCCTGGGTTGTCTGTGTCCCCAGAGATGAAGCCCCATCTGTGCTTCTGTGATCAAAACCTCACCCTTCTGAAATTTCTTTAACAACTTAAAAACAGGGTTCCTTCTCTGAAGTAACCATTAGATTGAACCATATTAAACTCTCAATCTTTGATGGTTTTGACTCAAAGTATGGCAATTTCTCACAGTTCAACCTTCTGAGAATTTAATTTGTTCTTTTAAAAGGATTGCATGTAAGGGTAAAAATGAATAATAATGATAATTCTAGGAATAGCTAATGTTTATTGTTTTCAACAACACAGCCCCTTACTCTGCCTTTTAGGTTCGAGCAGAATTGGCCTAGAAGTCTTTTTGATCATCTCTTTTAACAACACTGCTCCTTGTGTGGAAACAAGCATTAGCTATCCAGTGGAGACATCACCGTGACCTTACTATCCCTGTCTGTGAGGTTACCCTGCCTGCCAGCTGTGGGTCTCAGCTGGAATGGTTCAACATTCAGGACCTCCTTCCTGCCAAATTGCCACAAGCCTCAAGTGGATCTGGCAACAGGATATTCATATGCCTGCTTTGCCATTAGAGGTACGAGGCTGGAGAAATGTCTGCATATTGCTAATTACTTTATAGATTACGTATCTATATTCTCGCTTGTTTGTCATTCTTCTTTTTAGTACAGCACTTGTCTTGTCAGTTTGTTGTATGTACTGAAATTGCTTGTGTGTTGCTGAAGTCTGTGCTACTGGTGTGTTGAGTACCAGAGAGGTCACTTATAGTGGACAGGTTTTAGTAGAGCCCCTAGACTAAAACAGGCTAGGAAGCAGGCCTCTGAAAATCCCCCAAGAACCATACAGGGATATAGAGTTAGTATTAGAGGCAGAGGCTAGATTGAAAGTCGATCAAAATGAGGAGAGACAGCTGCAAACATCCTTTAATAGTTGAAACATAGAAAGCACATAGCATGAATGTCAGAAAACTAAAAGTTGTGAAAAATGAAACAGAACATATGAACATCAACATTCTAGGCATTAATGAGTGGCTTTGGCCACTTTGAATCAGACAATCACTTGGTATACTATTACAGAACTGAAAAACAGAAAAGGAATGGTGTTGCATTTGTAGTTAAAAAGCAAATTTCAAGTTCTATCCTAAAGCACAATGTTGTGAGTGATAGATATTACCCATGTGTACACAACGAAGACCTGCTAATACGACTACTATTCAAATAAATACACAAACAACTGAAGCCAAAGATGAAATTGAAGATCTTTACCGAATTTTGCAGTTTGAAATTGACAAAACATGCTGTTGAGATGTGTAAATGATAATTAGTGACTGGAATGCAAAAGTTGGAAGCAATAAAGAAGGAATAGTAGTTGGACAGGATGGACTTGGTGACAGAAGTGATCCTGGCATAAAATGTTTGAATTTGTATGTTTAATGATTTATTAATCATAAAACATAAATGGCAACTTTACACATGCACCTTATTTGATGGGCTGAACGTCAATCAAATTGACTACATATATGGAAAGAATCATTGGAGAAGCAGTTAAGCCAGGTGCTGACTGTAGAGCAGACCATCAACAGACTCATGTGCAAGTTCAAATTGAGGCTGAAGAAAATGAAAACAAGTCCATGAGAACCAAAATTTCATCTTAAGTCTATCCTACCTGAATTTAAAAATCCACTTAAGAATTGTTTTGAAGCATTGAACACCAGTGATCAAGGACAAGATGTGTGTGGGATGACATCAAGGATATCATCCATGAAGATAGCAAAATGTCATTATAAAGACAGATGAGAAAGGAAAAAAATGAAATGAATGTCAGAAGAGACGGAAAACTTCACTAAAGCACTGAGAAGCCAAAACAAATTGAAGAGATGCTGAAATAAAAGAGCTGAACAAAAGATATCATAGGACAGTTTGAGAAGACAAAGCAAAGTGTTAGAACAGAATGTACAGAGATGGAATTGGAGCAGAAAAAGGGACACACTTGCTTGGCATTTGTTAAGCTGAAATAACTGGAATACAAATTTAAGCCTCAAGTTGCAATATTGAGAGATGACATGGGCAAAATCTTGAATGATCCAGGAAGTATCAAATGAGGATGCAGGGAATGAAGGCACAGCATCTCTGTACCAAAAGTAATTGACCCACAAAGCCAATGATAATGAAAGAAGATGTTCAAGCTGCACTGAAGACATTGGTAAAAAATAAGGCTCCAGGAATAGATGAGACACCAATTGACACGTTTCAACTAACAGAGGTACCTCTGGATGTGCTCAGCATAAAATGTCAGAAAATTTGGAGGACAATTACTTGACCAACTGAATGGAAGAGATTCATATTTTTTCCCATGCCTAAACAAAGTCATCCAAAAGAATATGGAAATTATAGGACAAAATAATACCACATACAAGCAAAATACATTTAAAATATTAGAATATTGCACACCCATATTTTTTGTGGCTTTGTTCTCAATAGCAAAGAGCTGGAAACAACCCAAGTACCCATCAACAAACAAATGGATAGAGAAGCTCTGGTATATTCACACAATGGAATACTATGCAGCACTGAAAAACAAGGAGCTCATGAAATATTATGCAGAATAGATGGCCTTGGAGAACATTATTCTGAGAGAAATATCTCAGTCACAAAAGGACAAATATTGCATAGGGTTACTGTTGTAAAACAGGACTGACCTCAGGGTTGAGGGATGACAGAAAAGGAGGCAGGAATGTTATATATTGCATTGAAACAGATGAGGGAGAGAACTGTTTAAAAGGGACATATGAATGGGTATTCTTGTCATTATAGAAATCCAGAGTGAAGGCTTCATAGTGGAGTGGACTTGGGCGGGGGTGGGAGGGGGGAGGAATTGCATAACAATGAAAGAGTTTTTCTTTTTCTTTTCAAAGAGAAGAGTGAATTGGGGAGGAAGGGATGGGTAGGGAGAAAAGTGCAACAATGTATGACTAGAAACCCTAAGTCTCTGTAAACTTTCATTAAAATTAATTAAAAAAAAAGTTAAAAAAAAAAGCAAACCAATAAACTAACAAGGTGTATTGGGGACCCAGGAGTAAAACTTAAAAAAAAAAACTTAAAAAAAAGGAAACAAAAAAATTAGAATAGTACATAGAGAACTGCTGAAAGTTCAGGCTGGATTTAGAAGAGTCTGTGGCACTAGGTATATCATTGCTGATGTCAGATCCTGGTTGAAAGTAAAGACTAGGAGAAGAGTGTCTATTAGTGCTTTACTGGCCAATATTGAGAATAATGGGAAGCCCAGAACACTTACTTGTGCTCATGCAAAGCCTAGACCTAGATAAAGAAAAAGGCTGTCATGTGAATAGAGCAAGGGAACACTTGCTGTTGTTATGACTCATATGAGTATGACTCATAGCGACCCTATGAACAAAAGATTTGAACCCAGTCTTGCGCCATCCTCATGCTTTCCGACACACAAGAGCCCATTGCAGCAGTTACCATGTCAGTCCGCCTGGCTGAGAATCTTCCTCTCCTTTGCCGAACCCCCACCCTTCCCAACATCATGTCCTTCTCCAAGAAATAGTACTTCTTAGCAATATGTTCAAAATATGTGAAGCGAAGCTTCATCATTCTTGCCGCTATAGAGCTTTACTGCTACCCCATCTCCAAGACATATCTGTTCATCCTCTTGGCTGTTGATAGGATGTTCAGTCCTCTTCTCCAACACCACAGCTCAATGGCATCAACTTTTTTTCTGTCATCCTTATTCAATATCCAGGTTTCAGATGCATAACTAATAATTGGAAAGACAGTGGCCTGAATCAGATGTGCCTTAGTTCTCAAACTGACATTACTACTCCCCAATAATTTGGAAAGGTCCCTAACTGCAGATTTCCCCAGTGCAACGTATCTCCTTATTTTCCTGACTGCTGGTACTAAGAGTCTTAATTGTAGATCCAAGCAAGATGAAGCTGTTGACAGTTTCAAACTTCTCTCCATCCATCATGACGCTGCCTATTGGTCCAGTGGTAAGAATCTTTGTTTTCTTGATACTGACATGCAATCCATATTGAAGGTTGCACTGCTTGATGTTTTGCAACAAGCGCTTCAAGTCGTCCTCGCTTTCAGCAAGTAATGTTGTGTCATCTGCACTACAGGAATTGATGGAATATCAATTAACATATTTCAACAAACAGACACTGCCCTGGACGAGCGCACCAAGTTGTGCCAAGAAATTTAGAGGACAACCACCTGGCCAACTGACTGGAAGAGATTGATATTTGTTCCCATTCCAAAGAAAAGTGACCTCGGGGTGGGCAGGGAGAAAAGTGCAACAATGAATTAATGGAAATCCCAAATCTCTGTAAATGTTCATTAAAATTAATAATAATAATAATAATAATAATAAAATGACACAAAAAAGCAACCTGATATAGTGTGGAAATTATCAAACAATATAATTAATGTTACTTGAAAGCAAGATTCTGCTGAAAATATCCAAACCCAACTGGAACAGCACATCAACGAAGAACTTCCTGATGTGTAGGCTGGGTTTAGAAGAGACCATAGCAGTAGGGACATTATTATAGCTAATGTTAGATGGATCTGGGATGAAAGCAGAGAGTACCAGAGAAAAGTCTATTTTGTTTCATTGACTATGTAAAGGCATTTGACTGTGTGGACCACAACAAACTGGGCTGACTCTGAGAAGAATAGGAATCCCAGAACACTTGACTGAGCTTATATGAAACCTATACTTAGACCAGGAGGCAGTTGTCAGAACAGAGCAAGGAAACACTCTATGGTTCAAAATTGGGAAGGGTATATTCCAGGGATATGACCTATATTTATATCTTTTAAATTTATTTGTGAAACAGATAATCTGGGAGGCTGGGCTCTATGAAGAGGAATATGGCATCAGGGACTTATCAACAACCTGCATTATGCAAATGACACAACCTTGCTTGCTGAAACTGACGAGGACCTGAAGCACTTGCTGCAGAAAGTAAAAGACTGCAGCCTTAAGTATGGCTTGAAGCTTAACATCAAGAAAACAAAGATTCTCAAGATTAGCAACATCATGATAAGACAGTGAAGAGAATGAGATTGTTAATAGCTTCAGTTTGCTTGACTCCACAATCAACACTTGGTACCAGCAGCCAGGAAAGCAAAAGATGAATTGCACTGGGAAAGTCTGCTGTCAGGGACCCCTACAGAGTACTGGAGAAATGACATCAGTCTAAAGTGTGCCTTATTTAGGCCATAGTCTTGACAATTACTTGCTGTGCACCAGGAAGCTGGACAATGGATAGAAATGATGGAGAAATGAAAGGAGAATCGATGCCTTTGAGCTGTGGTGCTGGAGAAGAGTATTGAATATATCATAGACTACTAGGAGAACAAACAAGTTCATCCTGGAGAGACTGAAACCAGGCTGCTTCTTGGAAGGAAGGATTTTGAAGTTCTGTCTGACATACTATGGGCATGTTGCCAGGAGGGACTAGTCCTTGGAGAGGACTATGCTCGAGAGGGTGGAGGGATAGAGCAAGAGAGAAAGACCCTGGATGAGACGGGTTGATTAAGTCCCTTGGATCATGGGGGTAGGTGTATCAGAGATGGTAAGTTTGGCCCAGGATAAAGCAGGGTTCAGAACTGTTGTACGTAGGGTCATTATGAGTCAAAGTGACTCACCAGCACAGAACAACAACAAGAAGGTAATTAGTACTCTATACATTTATCTGTTTTGTCTTTTCATATAAATTATATATATATAAATTTTATATATATATAAATTATATATATGTATATAAATTTTTTTCTCTCTTTTTTCTTGCATACTGTAGAATCAGATCTGACTGGCACAGGAAGAGATTGCCCCTCTTTCTCCAGCAAAGCATCTGGTGGATTTGAACTGGCGCCTTCAGGATTTCAGTGCAGCTTCTTGCCACTAGGCCACCAGAACTCTATAAATGGTTTTATTTTTAATGTTTCTCTTTCTAGATGTTTCTGAGGTGACACAGCCAATGTTAAATATGTGTCACAAATGTATCATTACTGTTTCAGTTTTCTTTAAATAGTGTCCTTTAATGAACTGAAAAGAAACATTTTTGCAGTCTACAGGACTGAGGGTACTTCATCTAATAACTAATACCACTAATTTTATGTTAATGTTGTTAACTTAATTTTCAAGGCATAGTGTTTTAAGAGAATGGTAAAAAAATTTATGAACTGTTAACTTTCTATGTTGTTTTTGTTAGGTGCCATTGAGTCAAGTACGACTCATAGTGACCTTATGAACAAAAGATCTGAAACCAGTCCTGTCCTGCACCATCCTCACACTTCCTGACACACAAGAGCCCATTTCAGCAGTCATCATATCAGTCCACCTAGTTGAAGGCCTTCCTTTCCTTTGCCGACCCTCCACCCTTTCCAACATCATGTTCCAGCAATATGTCCAAAGTATGTTAGGTGAAGCTTCATCATTCTTGCCTCCAAAGAGCACCCTGGCTGCACCCTCTCTAAGACATATCTGTTTATTTTATTGGCCATCATGGAATGTTCAGTGCTCTTCTCCAATATCACAGCCCAAAGACATCAATTCTTTTTCTGTCATCCTTATTCATTGTTCAGGTTTCAGACGCACAGCTAGTAATTGGAAAGACCATATCAGATGCACCGTAGTCCTCAAACTGGCATTACTACTCCTCAATAATTTGTAAAAGTCCCAAACTGCAGATTTTTTCAATACAATGTGTCTCCTTATTTCCTGACTGCTTGTACCAAAGGTGTTAATTGTGGATCGATGCATGATGAAGCTGTTGACAGTTCAATCTCCTCCCCATCCATCATGACATGGCCTATTTGTCCAGTGGTAAGAATCTTTGTTTTCTTAATACTGACATGCAATCTATACTGAAGGATAAATTCCTTGATCTTTTGCAACAAGCACTTCAAATCTTCCTCACTTTCAGCAAGCAAAGTTGTGTCATCTGCATAACACAGGTTATTGATGAGTCTCCCTCCAATCCTGATGCCACACTCTTCTTCCTATGCATGTCAGAACTGGACAGTGAATAGGGATGACAGAAGAATAATTTATGCCTTTGAATTGTGGTGTTGGAGAAAAGTATTGAAGAGCCCCTGAACCGCCAAAACCCCCAAACATATATCATGGAGAAAATACAACAGTGCTCCTTGGAAGATAGATGGCAATATTTTGCTTCACATACTCTGGGCATGTTGCTAGGAAAGACTATTCCTTGGAAAGGGAAAGGTAGAGGGTCAGCAAAAGAGAGGAAGACCTTGAACTTAGGTAGGTTGACACAGTGACTGCTGCAATGTACTCTAGGGTGTCAAAGTTGTTGGGAATAGTACAGGCTAGAACAGGGTTGAGATCTGTTATTCAGAGGGTGACTGTGTCATATTCAACTAGACAACACCTAGTAACAATAACAACAGTAGGATAGAGCTTGCATCCCATCCTAATCCCATCTCCTTAATACAAAAAAATACTTCATCACAAAAGAAAAAGTTTCTTATTAGTTAGAAAAGCCATTTAAAAAAAAAAAAGAAAAGCCATTTTAAATAATAAATGCTTGACACCACAGCATGTTATAAAGCCTCTTTGGGTTTTGTTTTTCTCACTTGTGAAATGAAAACTTTTTCCGACATTCAAATTCTATTTAGTTCGCTGTGCCTGCACCCTTTGCTGTTGAGTTGATTTCAACTCATGGTGACCCAGTATATGTTCTCCTTTATTTAATGATCTTCTCATTTAAATTCCACAGAGAAATCACCTCCTTCCTCTGCGCATGGATTCTCCACTCGTGACCTTGCTGGATGAAAAGTCCTCTGTTCCAGTGGGAAGCACTCATCAGCCTTCTATTTTGATGATTATTTCTTCCCAAATGTCATTATTCTCTGCTTGCCATCACTAGTACTTTTATGGACAGTCCCAACAGATTTAAAAATAATTGACTATTTTTCACCAGAAATGACTTTCTCCCTATTGTCTCTGACTTTAATTTATTGTTAAAGAATTAGAATATTTAATCAGGATTATTTTAGGTAACAAACAGAAAACCTGTCCGAGGTTGGCTTAACAAAACAAACAGAGGGGTTTTTTTAAAGTTAAGTTGAGGTCTGGAGGTTGGCTGATACTTGCAGCTCAATGAAGTAAAGCTTCTGAGCTGATATCTCTGTGATTCTACTAGATATGCTCTCATGATCTCAAAAGAGCTGTCATAGCTCATCATTTTTTTTTAAACCTTAGCATTTTTCCAAGAGAAATAAAGAATACTAAATGTTTAAAAGTATGAAATATTTTAATGCAGAAAATGAAAAGCCACAAACTGAGCTCACTCAGATAGAGTTACAAATCTCAAAGACTCTAACACTGCTACCACTAATCTCCATTTCAAGCAACAAAATCTGTTGTTATTTGCAAAGGCTCTGGAAGTTTCTTTAAACCAAATAAATAAGTTTGTTTTAAACTTTATTTTAAAGGCTCATGAGTCTTTTTTCCCCCTGAAGAACATAGCATTATTCATGCCATAATAAGCACAAAGGTAAAATTTTTGTGTCTTGGAGAAGGTGCAGTCATAGTGTTCCTTGGAGGCAAAGATGATAAATCTTCCTCTCACGTACTCTGGGTATGTTGCTAGGCGAGGCTAGTCCTTGGAGAGGGACATCATGCTTGGAAAGATGGAGGGACAGCCAAAATAAGGAAGACCCTCAGCCAGATGGATTGCAGTGACACATTGACACAGTGCAGCAAAAGGCTCAAATGTGTCAGAGATGATGAGGATGGCATAGATTAACAGGGTTCAGATCTATTGTTCTTAAGGTTGTTATGCACTTGACCCAACAGCACCTAGCAACAACAATAATAAGCATAAAATATAAACTTAAAAAGAATAAGGGAAATAAAAGTAGTAATCCAGATCAGGAGAGAGAAATAATAAAAAGTTATCTGAAAAAAATTGGATTATCTACAATTTTGGATAGGCAATACTTGAGAAGAGTAAGGATGTCCTTGGAATCCTTCTTTTCTAAAAAAATTTATATTTATTATTAATTTCAGTAAAAATATACAGAGACTTTTGATTTCCATGCATTCATTGTTGCACTTTTATCCCCTCCCAACCCTCCCCCCTAGTACACTACCCTCTAGGAAAAGTAAAAGAAAAATTCTTTCATTGTTTTACAAACCCTGCCCCCCAGGTTGACTCCACGATGTAGCCTTCACTCTAGACTCCTGTCACAACAAATATACCTAATCACATATCCCTTTTAAACAGTTTTCTCCCTCATCTGTTTCAATGCAGTATACATTACTGAATCCTTCTTTCTCAGTCTCCCCCCAACCCGAGGTCAGTCCTGTTTTACAACAGTGGCATCATGCATTATTTGTCCTTTTGTGACCGAGCTACTTCACTCAGCATAATGTCCTCCAGGGTCACCCATTTTTAATAATATTGCATGAGTTCCTTGTTTTTCAATGCAGTGTAGTATTCCATTGTGTGAATATACGACAGCTTCTCTATCCATTCGTTTGTTGATGGGCACCTAGGTTGTTTCCAACTCTTTGCTATTGTGAGCAAAGCCACGATAAACATGGGTGTGCATATATCTGCTTGGGTCGCAGTTATGGTCTCTTTGGGTAGTGGAATTACTGGGTCAAATGGTATCCCTATTTGCAACTTTTTGAGAAAGCACCATACCGCCTTCCACAGTAGTTGCATCATTTTACGCTACCACCAACAGTAAATAAGGGTTCCAGTTTCTCCACAACCTCGCCAGCATTTGTTGCTTCCTGTTCTGTTAAATTTTGCTATTCTGATTGGGGTGAGGTGATATCATAGTTGTTTTAATTTGCATGTCTCTCAGATCTAGGGATTTTGAACATTTCTTCATATGCTTGTTAGCCATTTGAACGTCTTCTTTGGTGAAGTGTCTATTCATATCTTGTGCCCATTTTTCTATTGGATTATTTACCTTTATCTTGTTGTGGTGCTCAAGTATTTTATAAATTCTGGATATAAGTCCCTTATCTGATATGTCATTA
>NW_006399781.1:18518175-18533699 GCF_000299155.1 Elephantulus edwardii
TCTGTCATTGTACCAGTACCATGCTGTCTTTACCACCATGGGAGTGTAGTAGGATTTGAAATCAGTGAGTGAGATACCTCCTATCATAGCAATAGTGTCTTTCCCCTCCTGCACCAGTCACTGGTCACTGCAGTCACCAGTGAAGTAGCTCAGTTGTGCTGTGATCTTTCCATATTCTTGGACTATTTACACTCAACCAATCATAAACATTGTTTTGTGTCACTGATTGCAATGTCCACAATTTGATAGGACTTCCTCTTCTTCTGCTTGTTTTCTGTTTCCCTTCAGTCTTCTTTGCTAACCCTTTGTGCTTTGTAAGCTTTCTCCCTGCACAAAATGTTGCCCTTTTGGTTTGCTTGGTTGTCTTAAGGAATCCAAACCTCCTTGGTGCCACTGTTGCCCTGTTGTTGTTGTTGTGTATCGTAGAGTCGGACACTACCCATACCTGACCCTCTGGCAGGTTTTCAGAGGCAGTTGATTGCATGGGAGGAGCAGCTGGTGGCCTTGAAACTTGGGCCTTTGGGATTACAGTGCAGCTTCTTGCCACTAGGCCACCAGAGGTCCACTGTTTACCTGTTGTTGTTGTTAAGTACCATTGAGTCATAGATGACTCATAGGGACCCTATGAATGAAAGTTCTGAACACTTGTATAACTTTCATCATTTCTCCAAGTTCATAGGGTTTCTGGAAGCAAGCTATTTCAGAAGTGGATGCCACTTCTGCTTCTAAACTTCTTTTAATAAGAGAGTTCCACCAAACAATGTCCACCATGGGTAACCATTATCACATTTGACACATCAGTGTCACAGTGTTTAGCATCACAGCAACCACAAATTACCTCTGTACAGCAAATAGACAAACTAGTGCTATACCTTTTAGAGCAATGTTTGACCAAAATCCATTAAAACCAGCCTGAGTGCGCAGATTAAAATTGTCCACCTTTGGCTTTGTAGCATAACTTGCTATCCACTAGGCCAACAGAGCTCTCTCTATGTCGTTGTTGTTAAATGCTGTCGAGTTGTAGATGACTCATAGTGACCCTATGAACTAAAGACTTGAACACTTGTATAACTCATCCTTTCTCCAGGTTCATAGGATTTCCGGAGGCAAACTATTTCAGAAGTGCCACTCCTGCTTCCAAGCTTGTTTTAATCGGAGAACTCCACCAAACACTGTCCACCGTGGGTAACCATTATTGCATTTGACACATCAGTGTCACAGAGTTTAGCATCACAGCAACCACGAGTTACCTCTGTACACTGGTTAGCTAGTAAGCTTAAAGGTTGAGCCATGAGTATGAGTTCAGTTCCAGGCTTGAAGGATGTCTAAGGGCAATAGTCTCAAGATTTCTAGCAGATCAAGATGAATTTTGATTTGAAACAAATTGTTGTGGATGATCTTGCATGGCTATATTTGAGAGTCTTCTGCATGTATCTTTACCTCAATTTTTCAACCAAACAGAAATATTAGGTCTTTAAAGCTAAAAAGCTGAGCATCTAGTCTGGTATTACTCAGCAAAATAATCTCTTCCCTTTGTTGCATGACTGAGAAGATGATCAGAACTTCAGGCCTTTCTTTGCTGCTAGAGATGTTTAAAATAGGAGTTTGGAGAAAAGAAATGACTTGCTTCAGTCGCTCACGATCTGAGATGGAATGAAATCTCCCAGTTTCTGAATTGATGAAGTTGGCTCAAAGATCTGTTTCTGCCTTTAAGCTTCCTTTGGCAGTAGGATATGTGGTCCATGCCAGCTGGGACATTTCCCATCTTCCTTCTCCACCTCTACTTTGCATTTGGACAAAAAAATTTCCATGTATATATACAAGTATCAAGCTCTGGTTGTGATTTTACTGTTGTGTTTATCCTAGACATTAATTTGGAGACTAGATACCCGTGGCATGTATACCATTATCCAGATGGATTTTTGGATTATTTCATTCATTTATCAGACATTTATAAAATATCTTTGTGCCAGGTATTAAATTAAGTGCTGCTGTGAGAACAAAGCCAGAAAATATAACCTAACTTTGAATTATGGTACAGGTAGATTGTTTACATAAATTGTGATTATAAAGATTCGACAGTGTAGATTTGTTTGGGCTTAGATTCTCTGGATAATGCATATATATTACTCTTCACCTTCTGGCATGGTTAGGTTACAAAGACCAAGTCGTGATAGAAAAGCATGTATTATCCTACAACCAAGAGAGGATAAAATAGATGAATGGGACCTTCTAAGAAACAAATCCCTATGTACATCCAAAGCCTTCTCCATCAGGGTAAAAAGGGAAGCCATGGACTGGGGAAAAATATTTGGCAAGGACATGTCTGGTAAAGGACTTACATCTAGAATTTACAGAATACTTGAGCACCACAACAAGATTAAGGTAAACAACCCAATTGCAAAATGGGCACAGGATATGAACAGAGACTGCACCAAAGAAGACATTCAGATGGCACACAAACACATGAAGAAATGTTCAAAATCCCTAGCTCTAAGAGAGATGCAATTAAAAACCACTATGAGATATCATCTCACCCCAGTAAGGATAACAAAATTCAGCAGAGCAGCAAACAACAAATGCTGGTGACGTTGTAGATAAACTGGAACCCTATTCACTATTGGTGAGAATGTTAAATGGTGAAACCACTATGGAAGGCAGTATGGTGCTTTCGCAAAAAGTTGCAAATAGAAATACCATTTGATCCAGCAATTTCCCTACTGGGAATATACCTTAAAGAAACCATAACTGCCACCCAAGCAGATATATACACACCCATGTTTATTGCTGCTTTGTTCACAATAGCAAAGAGTTGGAAACAATCCAAGTGCCCATCAACAAAGGAATGGATAGAGAAACTGTGGTATATTCACATAATGGAATACTATGCTGCCTTGAAAAACCAAGTAACTAATTAAATATTATACAAAATGAATGACTCTGGAGGACATTATGCTGAATGAAATATCTTAGTCATAGTAACAAAAGGACAAATACTACATAGTGTCTCTGTTGTAAAATGGGACTGACATCAGGGTTGGGGAGAATTTAAGAAAAGAGGGGATTCCTACAAACAGGAAAATATAAAATAGATGAATGGGATCTTCCAAAGTCAAATCCCTATGTACATCCAAAAACTTCTCCAACAGGGTAAAAAGGGAAGCCACAGACTGGCAAAAAGTATTTGGTAATGACATATCAGATAAGGGACTTATATCCAGAATTTATAAAATACTTGAGCACCACAACAAGATAAAGGTAAATAATCCAATAGAAAAATGGGCACAGGATATGAACAGACACTTCACCAAAGAAGACATTCAGATGGCTAACAAGCACATGAAGAAATGTTCAAAATCCCTAGCTCTAAGAGAGATGCAAATCAAAACAACTATGAGATATCATCTCATCCCAGTCAGAATAGCAAAATTTAACAGAACAGCAAACAACAAATGCTGGTGAGGTTGTGGAGAAACTTGAACCCTTATTCACTGTTGGTGGGAATGTAAAATGATGCAACCACTGTGGATGGTGGTATGGTGCTTTCTCAAAAAGTTGCAAATAGAGATACCATTTGACCAGCAATTCCACTACTGGGAATATACCCCAAAGAGACCATAACTGCTACCCAAGCAGATATATGCACACCCATGTTTATTGTGGCTTTGTTCACAATAGTAAGGAGTTGGAAGCAACCTAAGTGCCCATCAACAAACGAATGGATAGAGAATCTGTGGTATATTTACACGATGGAATACTACACTGCATTGAAAAACAAGGAGCTCATGCAATATTATTAAAAATGGGTAACCTGGAGGACATTATGCTGAGTGAAGTATCTCAGTCACAAAAGGACAAATAATGCATGATGCCACTGTTGTAAAACAGGAATGACCTCGGGTTGGGGGGAGACTGAGAAAGATGGATTCAGTAATGTATGCTGCATTGAAATAGATGAGGGCAAAAATGGTTTAAAAGGGATATATGATTAGGTATTTTTGTCATGACAGGAGTCCAGAGTGAAGGCTGCATAGTGGAGTGGACCTGGGGGCAGGGATTGTAAAACAATGAAAGAATTTTTCTTTTACTTTTCCAAGAGGGTAATGTACTAGGGGGGAGTGTTGGGAGGGGAGAAAAGTATAACAGTGAATGAATGGAAATCCAAGGTCTCTGTAAATTTTTATTGAAATAATAATAAATTAAAAAAACAAGAAAAAAAGAAAAGAGGGGATTAATAATGTATACTGCATTGAAACAGATGAGGGAGAGAACTGTTTAAAGAATATAGGATTAGGTATTATTTGCATGACAAAAATCCAGAATAAGAGCTGCATAATAAAGTGGACTTGGGAGTGGGGGAAGATTATATAACAATGAAAGAATTTTTTTTTCTTTCCAAGGAGAAGAGGGAACTGAGAGGAGGGCTGGATAGGGAGGAAGTGTGCAACAATGTATGAATGGAATTCCAAAGTTTCTGTAAACTTTCATTAAAATAAAAAAAAAAGCCAGTATTATGTGGAAATGGAGGATAGCCACATCAAATAACAAAAGGGAAGAGGATTACATTATTATATAACTTATACATTGCTGATTATTAATAGTTTCCGTTTGCTTGGCTCCACAGTCAACACTCTTGGTACCAGCAGCCACGAAATCAAAAGATGAATTTCATTGGGAAAGTCTGCTGTCAGGGACCTCTCGAGAGTACTGAAGAACTGTGATGTCAGTCTGGAGACTAAGGTGTGCCTGGTTCAGGCCATAGGCTTCTTAGTTAATGCATCAGAAAGCTGGACAATGACTAGGGATGATAGAAAGAGAATTGATGCCTTTGAGCTGTGGTGCTAGAGAAGAGTATTGACTATACTATGGACTGCAAGGAGGACAAACAGGTTTATATAAAGAGGGTGAAACCAAGCTGTGCCTTGGAGGCAATGCTTCTGAAGCTTCATCTGACATACTTTTGGCATGTTGCAAGGAGGGATCAGTCCTTTGAGATGGATGTCATGTTTGGGAGATTGGGGAGGTACAGCACAAGAGGAGAAGATCCTGGATGAGATGGGTTGATTCAGTGACTGGGGTAATGGGAGTAGGTGTGTCAGCGATGATAAGGTTGGTTCAGGATAGAGCAGGGTTCAGAGCTGTTGTATATAGGGTCGCTATGAGTTGGAAGTGACTTGCCAGCACATAACAACAAATATAACAACCACTGTGAAGTATGGCCTAGCCAAGCTGGCACAACCTTAACCATCACAATCAACATCATTTTCCAAGCATCTTTGCATTCATTACTGCTATATATAGATTTTGTTAATGCACAAAATAATTGATGAATAGATTTTTTTACTGTTGTGGTAATGTGGGTCTGGAGATGCAGCTTGATGGAAGAGCATAGTGGCCTCACGTGCTCTTCGGTTCCGTTACTATTGTGGTAATGTGACACGTCAATATATGGTTGATAAGTAAAGGGTAGGAGAATTCTCATCATAGATATAACCACTATTTATGTGTTGTCTGTTTTCCAATATGTAGACATCAAGATGTCTTTCTGGGATGGGCAATTTTAAAGAAATAAGGTACTATTACTGCCTCCTAAGAGTTCCTGAGAGGTGATTTTATACGCAGTTATTGGGATTCTCAGGCACAACAGATGGCGGATGTGATCATAGACCATCTGAGCCTGTAAGTTTGGGGAAAGGATGAATCACTCTGACCTCATCTTTGGAATTTGATTTTTATTATTCTAAGTTTAGAGCTACAAAAATTTCCATTCATCAATTATGGATTGCGTTCCAATGAAAATCCTTGTGGTCCTTTAATGACAAAAAATGTGCATTGTCAGACCTCATGGTCAGGCTTTCTTTGCAGATTGTTGCAAGAAAAACTTCAACATTAAAGTTCTTTTTAAAAAAATGTAGTGGGGATTTGTAGTCCTAACTGATATCCTGTTCTCTTTCCCTTCTGGTCATGTGGGAAGAGTACCCTCTCCTGTCCTTTAACCTCTCCTATTCTCCCATCTGGTAAGAAAGGGTTATGTTCTAGGCAATGGGCTAAGAATAAAATATGTGTCACTTTTGGGTTGAAACTTTTAACTAGTGATATGAGATACTCCATTGTTGAGAAACATTTCTACAAGTAGACTTGCAGGACATCTTCACTTTACATTATAATGTCCCATTTTCCTCCCCATAATGGTGCAACAATCTACACTTTGACCAAATAATAAGAGCATTCTCCATTCTCCAGATCAGTGCCACATTGAATGGATGTAGAAATTTACATTTCCACAATTACTGAAGAAATTGACAATACCCTTCCAAACTTACTGTTTAGATTTCCTTTTCTATGAAACTTTGGCACCTTTCTATGGGGAATCGTGCTTAATTTAGCACTGGTCTGAATTAAATATTCTTTCTGCATTTTGTGCACATTCAGAATCATGCCCTTCTACAATGATGTCAGGAAACTTGTATCCCCTGACTCCCTTGCAGTTTAGGGTGTTGAATGTAGTCTGGATTTTTCCAATCAGATGGCCTCATCTAAGACTTAATTTGACAATCAATGTGAGTGCTAATGGTATACGTAGGGTGAATAATGATAGCTGCAATAGATGCTTCTTACATACGATACAGATTAGCAAAGTTTGTGAAAGGTACTGAAGGTCTCAGTTTTCTCAGTAAGAAAAAAAGAAATGCCTTTTAGACAACACTTTTAGGATTAATTTGCACTAGCAAATTTTTGGGGATTCTCAGTATTCTTTGTTGCTTTCAAAGTTCTCCACCAGATGGCCCCAATCCATTGGTATAAATCCTCACCTGCACGCTTACTTTGAAGTCAGGTTTGCTTTTGTTGCTTCCTCACATTTGATTTCTACTCTTTTCTAAGTTTTTAAACAAAGCTGTCTTACAGGTTTTTGAGTATCTTCTTGCTTTCATCTTCCACTTCACACTACTCTTCTTTAAGTTGTAGATCAAAATTCAAACTGTCCACTAATTCACTTTGTTATCTTTTGCTGGTGATATCAGGCTGTTCTCAGCTATGTCAGTACCACTGTTTAGAGGAATTGTGGCCAGGCCTACTCCCTTCGAACTGGGAGCTGGCCAGCCCGCTGATGGTATTAGAAAAATGTCTGCAGAAGTCTGTACCAATGTAGAGAAGGAAGTTGCCCACTTAAAGGATTCTTACTAAAGTCAATGAAATGAGTTGGGCTGGCAGCACAACAAGCTACAGACAACAATGACAGAGCTCCTCCTGCAAATGAAATGAGATTCTGGACTGTTTGGTCTTAGTGGACTCCTTTCCCTACTTGTTCTGCTGAAACATGAGAACTTTGTTGTAAAGAATTAAAAAACACACACAAAGAATACTTTAATCTGTATCTTTGCTGTTATGTATATTATGTTTTTAAAAAATTGTGCTAGTACATATGTAATAAAATGTTGGACCCGTGACAATTTTCACATGTACAGTCCAGAGAGGTTGATTATGTTCATCATGTTTTTGTGTATATTCTTTTCACGGCTTTTTGTTGGCTAGATAACAACCAGCAGCAATCTTAATTCAGGCTGGAAGTACCATTTTGAAAATTGTTGACTCCTGATCAGATTTTGGGATCCGGTCCAGTTTAGTCTCTAATCAACTCTAACTAATCCTTCAAGATATTCTTGATATTATAGGTGTTGTTATTGTTATGTGCCACTGAGCCATATACAGCTCATATTCTCATAGTGTCCCTACAAACAACAGATCTGAACCCTGTACTATGCTGCACCGTCCTCACCATCTCCAACACACTTGAACCCATTGCTGCAGTCACTGTGTCAGTCCATCTTGTTGAGGGTCTTCCTCTCCCTTGCTGTCCCTCCACCTTTCCAAACATAATGTTCTCCTCCAGTGAATTGTCTCCCTTAACCATCTGCACAAAATATGCAAGAGGAAGCTTTGATATCCTGGCCTCTAAGGGCACTCTGACTATACTTTCTCTAAGACATATCTGTTTGTTCTTTTGGCAGTTCATGGACTATTCAGTACTCTCCTCTAACACTACGGTTCAAAGGCGTCTTCTGTCATCCTTATTCATTGTTCAGCTCTCAGAGGGATAGCAGGTGATTGAAAAAAATCATATCTTGAACCAGACACACCTTCGTCTTTAGAGTGACATCATTGCTCCTTAGTAAGGTAGAGAGTTCTCTGATGGCAGACTTTCTTATTGTGATGTTGTTGTTGTTGTTGTTGTGTGCCGTCGAGTTGTTTGCGACTCATAGCGACCCTATGTACAACAGCCCTAAACCCTGTTCTATCCTGTGCCAATTGCATTGCCTCTGACACACTCATCCCGATTACCCCAGTCACTGAATCAATCCGCCTCATAGAGGGTCTTCCCCTCCTGTGCTGTCCCTCTACTCTACCCAGCATGATGTCCCTCTCCAAAGACCTGTCTCTCCTTAGAACATGTCCAAAGTATGTCAGACGAAGCCCCAGAATCCTTGCCTCCAAGGAGCAGCCTGGTTTAACCCTCTCTAGGATGAATCTATTTGTTTTCTTGGCAGTCCATGGTACATTCAATACTCTTCTCCAGCACCACAGCTCATTTCCTGAATTCCTACCTGCTGGTACAAAGGCTGTTGACTGTGACTAAATAAGGTGAAATCATTGACAATTGCTATCTTTTCTCTATTTATCATGATGTTGACTATTGACCCATTGGTGAGGGTTTTTGCTTTCTTGATGTTGAGATATAATCCATATTGAAGAGGACCAGCTTGAAGGATTTTCCATATGCACATGCTTGTGGCTGCAAAGCTCAAAGGAAAAGAACCAGGGTTCGAAGTAAGGCCTGAAAAGGCTGTTTTGTGCCATGATATTTTGTATGCATATTTGTTTCTATCATTTGCTGTTAGAGGTACAATACCTTCCTGCCAATTCCCTGAATTGGGGGAGTGTTTTGCATGTTCATACTTATTTTATAGTTTAGGTATATATTTGTTAATTTAGTGTTTGCTCCTGCCAGTACAACACTTCTCTGTCACTCTTCTGCATTGGTGTACTTTGTGGGTTGCTGTGAT
The DNA here is from genome assembly GCF_000299155.1 of Elephantulus edwardii. Classification (NCBI taxonomy): domain Eukaryota; kingdom Metazoa; phylum Chordata; class Mammalia; order Macroscelidea; family Macroscelididae; genus Elephantulus; species Elephantulus edwardii. The sequence goes on from NW_006399781.1 coordinate 18,527,238, forward strand.
CTTGGAATCTGTGTACCAGTGTGTCAAATGCCAACAGGGTCATCCATGGGGGACAGGTTTCAGCAGAACTCCTGGATTAAGACAGATTAGCAAACAGGATTTGCCATCCATTTATGAAGTAACAGGCGTTGAAAACCCTGTGAACAACAGAGGACCATGTGTACTTCTAGCATTAGAGAGAGAGTTCAGATGGGAAGTCACTGAAAAATGAGAAGAAACGGCTGCAAACATCAACTAATAATGGTAGCATGGAATGTATTGAATATGAATATAGGACAATGAGAAGTCTGGCGGTCCAAGGCCTGGGTGAACTGGTTAATGGTGGGTGGTGGTACCTTGAGTCACTTAGAGGATTGCCATTTGCCATTGCAGTTGAAAGTAGTAAGGCCATTTGACAAAGCAGGTAAGGTACTTTTAGGTTGGATGCCCTATCTGATGCCAGAGTTCTTGGATCTTTTTGCAAACAGAGGATTCACCAGTTTCCTGACCTTCTGCTGCTTCTTGACCACATTGGGCGCCAGGGCCACCTTCTTCCCCTTGGCCTTCTTTCCCTTTGACATCATGGGCTGATGGACAAGAGAGTTGTGGTTGTTGTTATGTGCATTGAGTCCCTTGTGATTCATGGTGACCCTATGTACAATAGGTGCCAACTTTACTGTCTCTGACACACCTACCCGCATTACCCCAGTCCCTGAATCATCTCATCGATAATATTTTTCTCTTGTGCTGTCCTTCCATCCTCCCAAGCATGACGTCCCTCTCCAAGGACTGGTCCCTCCTTGCAGCATACCCAAAATATGTCAGACAAAATCTCAGAATCCTTGCCTCCAAGGAGCATCCTTGTTTCGCCCTCTATAGGACAAACCTAACTTTTTTCCCGGCAGCTCATGGTATATTTAATTAACACTCTTCTCCAGCACCACAGCTCAAAGACATTAGTTCTCTTTTTACCATCCCTAGTTATTGCCCAGAGAGTAAAGGTTTTTTTTTTTTTAAAAAAAAAGCACAGTGACTATACTGACCTTTCCTGATGGACTACATTAAGCAAAATAACCACATAACCAACTAAACCAAAACAGACTCAAGTTCACTGCTGTCATGTTGGTTCCCACTCACAATGACCTCCCACTGGGTTTCTGAGGTTGTACATCTTTGTGGGAAGATACGTCCTGTCTTTTTCTCACTGGTGGATTTGAGCCCCTGACCTTTCATTTAGCAGCCTGATGCATTATGCACAATGCTACCAAGTAAGGCTAATCAGAAACTCTCTGTACCTGCTTTTACTCACCTACCAACTCTTAAAGACAGATTTAGAAATGGATCTAGTAATTTGAGAATTGCCTGTGTTTTGTTATGGGAGCCATAGGAAATGAATGTAGTATAAAGAGGGAGTTTAAATTTGTTATATTGAATCATTCATTCAATAGACAATGTGTCACTGACCTATGTCAGGCACTGTTCTAGGCACTGAGTACATATAGAGGAAAAGAATAGTTCCTACTCCTAGGGAAATTTTTTGTTTTTAAAGTTTTCAATGATGATTTTAATGAAATTTTATATAAAGCATAATTAAGCTTGGCATATTTAGTTCTAAATAATAAAATTAACACATTTGAATTTAAAACTCATGCATAAGAGAAGTTTAGCCAGTATCCAGTATGCACTTGACATAATAGATCATATATCTTTTCTCCTAGGTTTTTAAAAAACTTTTGTATTGAGTTATATACAAAGTTTATATACATTGTGCTTTATACAATCATTCCCATTCATTATGTTTTAGAATATTAATCACCATTGAACCATGCCCACTATTACCTTGTCTTTCCAGATCACCTATGGATATTTCTCATTTCCTTTCCCCGCTCCTTCCACTCACCAACTTGTGAGATCCTATGGTTTCCCCCCTGCCCATCCTCACTTCTCTGTTCCCACACCTTCTCCCTTTCGAGCTCCCATACATGTTTTACTAGTCATCCTTCTGTTTTTACAATAATGGTCTTACACAGTATTTATCCTTATAAAACCGAGTTAATATACTCAGCATAATGCCCTCCAGTCTTTCCCAAGTTATGTAGTAATTTTTGAAATTGTTGCTCCTGATTGCTGCCAAAAACAACAGTTTAGGTTGTTGTTAGGTGCTGTCAAGTCGAGTACTACTCATAGCGACTCTATGAGCAAAATATCTGAACCCTATTGTATCCTGTGCTGTCCTCATACTTCTCAACATACAAGAGCCCATTGCTGCAGTCACCATGTCAATCCACCTGGTTGAGGATCTTCCTCTCCTTTGTCAACCCTCCATCCTTTCTAGCGACATGTCCTTCTCCAAGGAAAAGCCACTCCTAAAGTATGAGACAAAGCTTCATCATTCTTGCCTCCAAAGAGCACTCTGGCTGCATCCTCTCCAAAGTATACAATACAAAACGATACAATGCAACACAACACATCAGCCGTTTTCAGAGAGTGATTGAGTCTATAGAAGAAATATAACAATATAATGGAACATCGAGGGATGAGAATACTATATGAGTGGAGGCCTAGAAAGTTTGTGGAGTCAGTGGCTAAAGCCCTCCAGGACTAAGAGGCAGGTTGTATTATCAACAGTAGAGATTTATGTTTACTTGAATCAAACATATTAAATACAGAAAGACCTCTGAAGACAATGGCTATCACTTGTCAGAGCATAGGCTGCCAAGGGACTCTGCCTTGTTCTTGAAATTGGCAGGAAAGGAATAGAATGGCCTGTGTTTGAATGCATCCTGGATGAGGAGCGAAACACTCTTAAGTTATCTTGGGATGAAGATCACTTTTCGCCCCTTTATAGACTCATGCGATTTATGCTTATGAGAAGTGGAAAGACTCCAAAATTACAAAACCTAGACCTTTCATTTCCTTTAGAGAGCATAATCTCATTACTTTTAAATTGATTGAAAAATATAAAGAAAAAAGGCATTTGTAGTGTACCTAGGGTCAAGGAGCGTCATGAATCAGGTAAAACAGAATTTTTCTAGAGTTGTCTGTCACACCCTCCTATTAAAGCATAGATGATTTAAGGCCAGGCACTTGTCTTTTTGGACAGAAAATTCCAGGTATTAAAAATATAAATTTAACATTCAGTTGTGGTTGTTGTGTTCTGTTGAGTTGGAACCAATCCATAGCTGACCCTCAAGCAGGTTTGCAGAGGCAGTAAATCGCACAGGAGGTTATTTGCCACCTTTCTTCTGTGGAACAGCTGGTGGGGTTCAGCCTTCAGGTTAGCAGTACAGCTCCTTACCACTACGCCACACTGAAAAACAATTTTCTTTCTTGGTTAAAACAGAAGGGCTCGTGTGAATGTGAGGAAGGCTGTGTGAGCAGGGCAGGGGTAGGAACGCGGCTAGGTCTGGGGACTTTTTGATTTGGTGTTTTCTTTATAGTTGCCCCTTGAAAATCTTGTTTTGGTGGTTGCTGTTCTTCAGTGAGGATGATCTCCCTCCACACGCCCTCTCACCTCAGTGACCAGGCAGCATTGCAAGCAGGGAGGCGTGGGCACAAGCTCGGTGACCTAGAAAACGCAGGCCCCTCGTTTTATAAGGTGAGTGACAGATCCTGGATGAGTGTACTGAGGGGCTGGGTTCAACACCAGGAAGCCAGCTCCTGAGAGGTTTTGGCTCAGGAAGGGCCAGAAGGTGCCAAAAAAACCTGTAAGGAAAGTGATGCTACATCTGCCGTGAGCACCGGGTGCATCTGTTAGATGCGAAGCCTGCCACCTGTTTCTGCTCCACCAATGGGGCAGGGCGTGGGGTGGGGCCCCAGGAAGCCAACGTGGCTGTGAGCGTGGAGGCGGCCGTGTTGTCAGGAGCTCACGCCCTGAGCTGTTCATCTCTTGCTTTCTCTCTCTCTCCCTCAGAGATCCTGGCTTCTGCGTCAGCCCCTTGACTGTGTGCCAGTTTGCTGAGTGGGCAGGTGTCCTTATCTGTTGGTGCTGGTTGCTATGGTTTGAACTCCAACCAGGGAAATGGAGGGTGTTGGACAGTGCAGGGTGGGAGAGGAGAGCAGCTGCAGGGGGAGGCGATGAGTCACCTGATGGGCCTCCTTCTTTGCCTCCTGCTTCTGGCTCTGCAGCCCCAGGGCCACCTCACCCAAATCCTGGCACTTGCTACCTGCAGGACTCTGCAGACTGGCCCTGGTTTGCAGAGACACTGGGGCCAAACTAGGGCCCGTCAGATACTTTAGACTTAGATGGGGTCGTTTAGCCCTTTTATACACTCTCAACAACCCCCACTTGTGTTCCTCCCTCCCTTACAACTTGTATTAAGGGGACCTTTAAACTTGTACTTTATCTGCTACCTTCTTTTGTGATCTGTGTGTTTATTTTTGCCCTTTTGCTCTGGCCACTGTGTGGGGAGATGTAGCCACTTGGTCCCATGTTTTCCACTTCTGCCATCCTCTGTCTCCTTGGGAAAATAGAGAATTAAGTGTGCTGGAGATAGATAGCGCTCTTCTCTGGAGGCTAAGTCAAAATAAAAAGAAAGCAAAAGTGCCCTGTGGTGGCTTTGTGGCAAGGACTTGCTCTGTCAAACCAAAGGCAGAGTGGCTTAAATCCACCAGTTGCTCTGTGGGAGAAAGATGGGCATTTTCCTCCCAAGTGATTTACTGCCTCTGAAAATCCACTGGAGAGTCAGCTCTGAGTCTGTTCCAACTGAAAAGCACCTAGAAACAAATCCAACAATTGTTTCTTAAGGAGCCCTAGTAGGGTAGTGCATTGTGAGTTTGGATACTAACCCAAAGGACAATAGTTGGACCCTACCATCCATTCTGCAGAGAAAGATAGGGAACCACCTTCCATAAAAATGTCAGCCTTGGGGACCAACTGGAATACGTGTGCGGATGAACTAGACCCGACTCCTCTTGTGTTCAGTAGTAATTTCATCTAAATCTCCCTAAAACAAATTGGGATTTTTCCCTTCCTTTTTCAGTTATGGAAAGTTTTGGCAGTTAAAGATTTCCATCCTTTAAGCAAGAACTTTTAAGAGTGCAGTAGTCACTCGACTCCTCTGCCTCGTGGCAGCCAATCAGCATACAGGAGAACGGGATGCTGCTGCATCCTGGGTCATCACATCTGCCAGCATCTTTGTGTTCATTGTTGAGCCAATGTTGTGCCAATCTGTCTTACAGAGGGTCATCCACACCTTTGTTCACCTCCTAGTTCACCAAACATACTATCTTTCTGTAGCACTCAGATAAAAAGGCAAGGCCCTGTGGATTATACCATGAGTACTCCCTTTCTCCTCTAGAATGTGAGCCCAAAGCAAAAAAGCCGGACATTGTTCTGTTTTGATTCACAAGCTAAGTTTTGGAAGTAGTTTGGTAGGCCTTTGTTGTTGGTCTATTTTAGTATGGAAGCTCTCCTGAAACCTGCCCACCATGGATGGCCTTGCTGATATTTAAGATACAGTGACATAACCTTCAGCATCATAGCAACACATAAGCCACCACAATACAAGAAACTGATAGATAGGTGATGGGACTTACTAGGACTTTGTCAACGTTGTTGAGTCAATACCAATTAATTGCGACCCCATGTGTGCAGAGTGTAATTACTCCCCAGGATACTCAAAGCTGAGATCTTTCAGGAATGGTTATGAAGGCCCATGAACCTTTTGTCTAGTAGTCAAATACATAATCATTTGTGCCACCCCTGGGCTTTAAACTTACCACTAGCATTCTTTTTAATAAGAGTGATAAGTGGCATAGTAATAAACCTGGTTAGTATTAGAAACCAAGACTCAAAACTAAACCTAGTGTCATTGAATTAATTTCAAACTCATGGTGACCCATGCGTGTCATTATAGAACTTCCCTTCGGGGTTTTCTTGGCAGGAGCAGCCTGCCAGGCTTGTCTTCCATGGCACCCCTAGTAGAATTTGGACTACCAACTTGAGGCTGGTGTTTGAACACAAACCATTTGTACTGTGTACAAACCTAGTCTTAAATTGTTTTAGCTATTGTGCTATAGCTCTGTACTTTATTCTTAATCTTTTAGCATCAAAACTACCTGTAGTTTTTCTTAAGAAGATCCTGAGCTTACCTGAGACCTACTAAACAAGAATACTTGGGAGTAAGGTTAAAAGAATTTGGGCTTTTAATAAGTTTCTCAGTTGTTCTGATGCATGCTGGACAAATGCTGAATTGTAGCTATGTTAGATGCTTTGCACAACTACCATTCTGCTGTTCTTTCACTTTTCTGAGCATGTCCTCTTGCTTATTTTACATGATTATAAGCTTTTAGGAGGCATGGAGTGCTGGCAGCATAGTCTGTAGGGAGCTGTGAAGATAACTCAAAGGTGGCGCCTCTCTGGCCGTTTAAAACCACCAGCTCTATGGGAAAAAGATGGGGAATTTCCTCCTGTGCTTCTAAAGGATCCTTGAGGTGGAAGGCCTTTTGATTGAGGCCTTTATAGCCAATGGAAACTTCAGA
>NW_006399781.1:18534240-18537095 GCF_000299155.1 Elephantulus edwardii
CATGTAGCTTTTCACTTGATAGGTTTAAAGGAAAATCTGTGGATTTGGAACTGAACAATTTTACCTAGTTTGGGGACTTGGGGAATAGCTGCTGGTAGGAAGAAAGATGACGTCGGAGGGGGATAGGTCTTGAGTGATCACTCCAGATTCATTTGCATAGTTCCCTTCTTTCCTTGGGAATTACCTGTTAAGTGATAATATTCTCCTCCTTGGAGATTTAGGTCATAGGAGTCTTGACATCAGAAAAAGGGTCTACAAGGACCAGGCTCCAGGAGCATGTGAGTTCAGAGAGGGCAAGGGTGGAAGTGGTGACTTGGTTGTCAGTGTGGCCTGGTACTGGCTCTTACAGAGAGGGCTGTGTGGATAAGGGTGAGCTGTAGACGCCTCGGATGTCCTAGTGTGAGTTGTTGCTGTTTTTAGAAGCCATCAGGTCAGTGACCAACTCATGCTGATCCCATATGACCAAAGAGAGCTGCTCCATAAGTACCTAGGCTCTAATCTTTATAGGAGGAAGCTCTGGTGCCTAATAATGAGTTAACTACCAACCCGAAGGCAGGAGGTTTGAATCTACCAGCTTCTCCAAGGAGAAAGTTGGGTAGTGTACCGCCATGTGATCTATCATCTCTGAAAACCTGCTGGAGTGTCAGCTATGTGTTGGTTCTGACTCAGTGACACAGGGCAGCAACAGTCCTTCCAGGAAGGAGCTCTGGTGATGCAATCTGTAGGGAGCTGTGCTGCTAACTCAGAGGTGGTGCTTCTCTGGCAGTTTGAATCCACTAGGGGTTCAATGGGAGAAAGATGTCCCATATCCTCCTGTGCAACTTAGACTCTCCCTGAACCCCTTGGAGGCTTAGCTATGAGTTAGTTCTAGCTTACAGGAAGTGGATTGAGTTGTGAAAGCTTTGTAGGAGCAGATCATTAAGTCTTTCTTCTGCAAAGCCATTGGATGGGTTCAAACCACCAAAAATTTGGTTAGCAGGTGAGGGCTTAACCATTGCACCACCAGGATTCCTTTCCTAGGTTGAGGGAGGCAGAGTGGGTGCTGAATGGCTGCTCTGACACAGGGTCTTTCTTAGGAGGGTCACATAAGGACTGCTTCTCTCTGTGCTGTTAGAGTATTAGAAGCTACTTCTTGTTGAGGGAGAAAAGCTCAGCTGGACAAGAGGATTACGAGAACTCTGGGGTGGTGTAGGTAGTCAGGAAAGGGTACTAAATATAGAGGAGGGCTGGCAGAAGCATGCGAGAGACATTCGTGTTCAAGGCCTCAAACCTGTTCTGGTGATGGTTCTGAAATTCAAGTGGAATAGACTCCAGGTCAAAATTTGGTTCCTGTGGATTTGATTTCATTTTCTTTAGCTTCAGTTAAAAATACAAAGTGAAAAAACTCCATCTACACAGGTCTTGGTTTGCTTTTGGGTTGTTGCATCAAGCAGACCTTTCCTTTGGAGAGAGAGAGAAAGAGAGAGAGAGAGAGAGAGAGAGAGAGAGAGAATTTAATTTATTTCTTCTATTGCCAGGATCCTTTACAAAATACATGATAGGATCTATACACTTTCGCATGATAGTTTATCTCAATGCCTTGTGACTTGTAGCAAGATTGTTCTTGGAAGGGAATTTATTTGTGACTCAGCAGAAGCTAATTGCAACTGGAACACAAGAACTACTGACCCAGCGTTGCAGAATAGACTCACTCTTTCTGTGAACGCTCAAGGTGAGGGAAGGCTTATTGTTGTTGTTAAGTGCCATTGAGTTGTAGACAACTCACAGAGACCTATGAACAAAAGACCAGAAGACTTGTATAACTTTCATCATTTCTCCAAGTTCATAGGGTTTCTGGAGGCAAGCTATTTAGGAACTGGATCCCACTCCTGCTTCCAAGCTTGTTTTAATACGTTGTTGTTGTTGTTAGGTGCTGTTGAGTTGTAGATGACTCATAGTGACCCTATGAACGAAAGGCCTAAGTACTGTTCGTAGAGTTTCTGGAGGCAAGCCATTTCAGAAGCAGATGCCACTCCTGCTTCCAAGCTTGTTTTAATCGGGAGGCTCCACCATCTCCCATGGGTAACCTCCTGCCTTAAACCCTAGGCCAAGGCTCAAGGGCCTTGTTTCTGGGGGGAAGAGCAGTACCGCACATCAAACATAAGCCTGAAAAAAAGCACATGACCCCCAAAACTTGTTTTAATATAGCACCTGAATATCTTAGGTTCAAAAAGTAAAAGGGTCCCAAGATTTCAAGTGTCTATAAATACTGTGGCCTGTGAAATTGTGTGAATTATGCAAGGGAGATCTGGCATTTAAAGAATAAATAAAGTGGTTGTCTCATTATAAATCATGCATTTAAGAATCATACAGTTCACAAGAAATCATTTATTATTTCAAAATAAAAATATGATTCTATGCTTCCTTACACACCAGAACAGACTAGACTAGCATTACAATATTGTAGAATGTAAATTTTCCCTAACCACCACACTTCAAATGACCTCAATTCTTTATACTGTTCAAATCTAGTACATGAATGTTGTCCAATGTATCAACAAAAGCATTAGCAAAGAATTTTTATTGTCTTGCTACGCCTTTAATTCCTTTGCCACGAATGGTCTATTAAACATTTAATTTATAGTTTAGTTGTTACCATGAAAATTATGGGACTATATAATACATAGTCTGTATAATGCAGTCTACTAAATACTTTGGGATGTTCGCTGAGTCAACCAGAGACTCATTGGAAGACGGACCTCAAAATTACCTCTGAGAAATCAGCCACTGAGTACCCTGAGGAGGACAGTGCGGCTCTGACACGCATGGGGTGCCATTGTTGAAAGTGACCTGATGACAATTGTTTATTTTCCTTC
>NW_006399781.1:18537195-18544326 GCF_000299155.1 Elephantulus edwardii
TCCTTCCTTCCTTCCTCTCTCTCTTCAGGGTGTTTTAAGTTTTTTGCTTCCATCTACTTGTCTCTTCTCATGTACTCACAGAGATGTCCTGAGGGTAGGGATGCCACTCCTATTTTTATCAATAGGAAAATAGCCTCAAAGAAACAGATTTTCATCTTCCTTCATAGCTTTATGAATGAGTGCTGGCCAAAGGGGCATAGCTAGAATTTGTGTGATTTTCTTTTTTCTTTCTGACTACCATCTTGCACCATATGACCAAGACTTCACTTGATGGAGCTATAAACTAGAAGGAGCTTGAGCTTCTATCTCTGTGGAACAATCTACCACCCTTGGGCTGCTCACTTGGATGTGCTGGAGCTGACGTTAACAGTTTATTGTTCTTGTTATTGATCACTCTTGACTGCACTCTTAACTAAAAGAGTGGAATTTAATAATGGCCTGTATATGGTATTTTTTGTGCATAACGTGCAAATAAAAGCTATATGCCTTCAAATAGAACTCATTTGTTGCTGTTGTTGTTATGTGCCGTCGAGTCGTTTGTGACTCATAGCGACCCTGTACAACAGCCCTAAACCCTGCTCTATCCTGTGCCAATCTCATTGCCTTTGACACACCCATCCCGATTACCCCAGTCACTGAATCAATCCACCTCGTAGAGGGTCTTCCCCTCCTGCCCCGTCACTCCACCCTCCCAAGCATGATGTCCCTCAACTCATTTAGGAAATTTACATGTAAAAGGATCGTGTGGTATGTGAACACCCATATAATGTGAGTATGATTTACGTGAAAATATGGTAGCTTGCTTCTAATTCAGGCATTAGGAGAATGATCTTTCATCTTTTTCCTGTCTGTGGTTCTATCCAGACTGTGATGTTGAGTATAGAAAAGGTAAAGGATGCAGAATTACATGATTTATTCTGTGTCTGGCCAGTGGGAGGAATGAGTCAGCTGTTTCCAGAAGTCCAAGTCATCTCCTTGCTACACAAATCAATTTCTTTAAGTTCATTCTTTTCCCAAAGCATAAACTTCCCCAATTCTTTTTTTATGTCTCCCCTACCCTCATTCAAGTTAGAGTCAAATATTCTATGCTTAGCCAACATTACTAGTTTTATTTTTGGATACACTTTCTTACCATAACACTACTCTCAATAGAAACTGACCTGGTAGATGACCAGTCAATTAGGAACGATCATATGTGGTTCAGTCTCAGTTGGATCTATCCTCCACTGATTTTTTGAGGTCTTACGGTTGCAAATCTGTCCTTTACCACTAGATTACTATAACTATCCTCTTCCTTTAGTGTTCATAGGGTTTTCAAAGGCCTGTTAGTTAGGAAGTAGATGGATGGCCAGGAGGACAAATACATATATCTTGGTGAGGGTGCAGCTGGAGTGCACTTTGGAGGAGAGAATGATGAGGCTTTGCCTCATATACTTTGGACATATTGCTAGGCAGGGCTATTTCTTGGAGAGGGACATAATGCTGAGAAGGGTGGAGGGTCGGTGAAGGAGAGGAAGACCCTCAGCCAGGTGGATTGACACAGTGACTGCTGCAATGGCCTCTTCTGTGTCAGGACGTGTGAGGATGGCTCAGGATAGAGTGGGGTTCAGATCTTTTGTTCATAGAGTCACTATGAGTCATACTCAGCTCAACCACAGGTAACAGCAACAACAACAAAGAATGCAAAACACACTACAGTTAGGGTTTCTATCCTATCTTTTCCTAATTTCCTTTTACAAGGTCTGGTTGCTCTGTTTCTTGTACATTTACTAGTTTCATAGAATTTCATTTTTGGCAGCTAATTTGATACTTAATCTCTTCCTAAAAGAAAGACTCCTCCCTTTAAACTTCCCTTTCACTAATGTTTAAGTTTGGCTCTGATGCCGTCTGTTCTCCAGGCATCCCTCCTCATGCCTTTGCCTAATATTATAGTAATGGTGGAAAGATTCTTGTCAGTGATTCTCTGACTTTTTTGTTCTCTTCTGAATTGGGATGTCAGAAGAAATAAAGAGGACAGGAGATGAGACTGGAATTGGAAAATGGTAGAGGCAGCCTAGAAGTCTAAACATTAATTCTGAAGTTGAATATTTATTCTGTATGTAGTTTTAAAGTTGAATGTATTCCACAAAGCTATTCTTGTAAAGTATAACCTCCACGAATTTTGTTCAGTAAAAGTAAAGGAAACACCCATTTCAGATATTCAACCCACTCTGTTGATATTGCATTAAACATGACTATAATGTTTTTATTGGCAAGTGGAATGTATATTCTTATATGTTGAATTATTAATGTTTCCCTGGGGTTTTCTTTTCCTTGTTGTGATATGTCCATCACTGTGAAGGCTTTCCCACTTGGTTTGATTGTGAATTTTCTACATTTTTTCTTTATCTTTCTGCCCTTAAATTGATTTGCATACCAATTTTAGCTAGGATATGATGCAGGAGAAATTAAATATTGTTTACCAAATTGATTTTTTCCATAAAATATAGGCTGATCTACTTTAAAGACATACCTCATAAATCTTTGTCCTGCCTTTTTATGGTTTGGCTGTTTTTGAAACTTTTTCTGAGACATATGGATGATTTTACCATTAATATTACTCTTATTTTAAAAGTGTGCCTGATTCAGGCCATTGTCTTTTTATTTACCTGCTAAGCATCTGAGCGTTGGATAGCGAATAAGGATGATGTGAAAAAAACCTGATGCCTTTGAGTTGTGGTGTTGAAGAAGAGAACTGAGTATCCCATGATTGACAAAGAAGAACAGGTATGTTTTAGAAGGGGTACAGCCTGAGTGCTCTTTGGAGGCAAGGAGGGTGAAGCATCATCTCTTATACTTTGGAGATGTTGGTAAGAGAAACTATTTCTTGGAAGAGGATATAATGTTTGGAAGGGTGGAGAGTCAGCGAAAGAGAGGAAGATGCCCATTGAGATGGATTGACACGATGACTGCAGCAATGGGCTGAAGCGTATCAGAGATGATGAGGATGGCACAGGACAGGATGATATTCAGATCTGTTGTTCATAGGGTCACTATGAGTTGTACCTGACTGAATGTCACATAACAACAACAACAACAATATCTTTATTATGGCATAAACCTATATTTTATATGTTAACTCACCTTTACAGTAAAGACATTGCATTTTATGTACCAGTGTAGAAAAGATGTAGTACAGATAGCTTCAAGTTAAACATGAACTGTAAATTTTACAATGAATAAATGTAATTGAATTTTAAATTTGAATGTAAATGAATTTTGAAAGTCCATTGGTTTGTACTGATTCACAATTTAGGAAATATTTGTTCCATAGGAAATAGCAAAAATGGAAGCATTTCTCAGACTAATCTAAATCTACTTAGGCCAACGAATAGTTGAATTATATACTTACAAGTATGATTTGAGTTCTAGAGTTTAGGAGAAACAAACTTCACCTATTCCAACAGTAATGTTTTACTTGAAATTAAAGCACACAAAGTGAAGTTCCTAGAAGTCTCCCTTCTTAGTCTTTATTGGCTTGATATTTTTCCTTTAAAATAATTCACACCAAGGTTTCAGCTGGTCCATTATTCTAAAGCACATACCAGGTCCTTTGAACCTGCTTGAAAAGGCACCCTTTACAATGCAAATGATGTGATGTATTGTTTTTATTAAAGCCTGCCAAGTATTTGGAAAAAATAAGAATCAAGCAACTTAGAATCCATTAGGCACACTTATAGGAAGACACACCTTCCTTTAATCAAACTTGAGTTAATAAGAGACTTTCAAGGATAAGGTAGAAATGATACAACTGATAAGTAGACCAAGAAATAAAAGCCAATAGATTTTTCTGATAATAACATCTAAGAAATATGCAATCAGGAGTCAATGATAGAAATGACCTTAAAATAGAAAAAGTTCAAAGATTTGAGAGTACCTTCTTGAGAGGTGACTAAGGAGGAGGGAATTTAGGCATAAGAACTGGGTTAAATAATACAAATAAGAATTCAGAAATATTTACTTGCTTTAATTTATTCAAAATAATTAAATGTATGTAAGGGGACAATGCATGGTTTAAAATCAAGAAAAGTGTGCATTAGGTTATCCATTAGCCATACCTATCCAATCTGTATGCTGGGCAAATTATTAGAGAACCTAGACTATATGAAGAAGAATGTGGCATCATGATTAGGGGGAGACTCACTAACAACCTGCATTATGCAGTTAACATAACCTTGCTTGCAGAAAATTAGGAGACTTGAAACACTTGCTGCAGAGGATCAAAGCCTTCAATATGGTTACATTTTAATATCAAGAAAACAAAAGTCTTCACTACTGGGCCAACAGGCAACATCATTTTAGAAGAAGAGATAGAAATTGTCAATGACTTCCTCTTGCTTGCTTAATCTTGTTGATCAACTCTCTTGGCACCAGCACAAGGAAATTAAAATTCCCTGCAATGGAAAAATCTACTGTCAAAATTTGAAGAGTAAAGATATCAATTTGAAGACTAAGATGCGCCTGATTCGAGCCATGGCCTTCACAATAACTTACTATGCATCTGAAAGTCGAACAGTGAATAAGGATGACAGAAGAAGAATCTATGCCTTTGAGTTGTGGTGTTGGAGAAGATTGCGGAATATTCTATGGACTGCCAAAAGGACAAAGAAGTATGTCTTGGAAGGGTGCAGCCATGGTACACCTGGGGAAGCAAGCATAGTGAAACTATGTCTCACGTACTTAGGCTGTGTTGTTAGGATGGGCCAGTCCTTGGAAAAGGACATGCTTGGGAAAGGTGGAGGGTCAGGGAAGAAGGAGAAGACTCTCAAGGGGATGAATTGACGTAGTTACTGCAATGGTGGGCTTGAGTGTGTCAGAGATGGTGAGAACAGCACAGAATAAGGCAGGATTCTGATCCATTGTTTGTAGGGTTGTAGTCAACTTGATGGCACTTAACACCACCACCACCACCACCAACAACAACAACAACAATTTTATAGCCATGACTTATGATTTCACATATGTCCTATATTAGAGCATTAATTTAGACTTTCAGTGAGAGGTCAGAATATCTCTGGAATTTTTAGTTTGTTATGTCAGTAGCCTTTTTCAAGGCTACCTTTTAGGTTAGCGTCATGGTCTGGCCATTCTTCTGCTTCTGAGCACACTTTTGGGTCTCCAAGTAATTGTTGAGACTTCCAGTTACTTCTCTAAGTGGTAAGTAGGTAAAGGAGCCAGGACAAAACAGTATATTAGTATGCTGCTTGACTCTGGTGTTCCTAACTTGACAAGTAGACTGTCAAAACCCCCTGCTTCCCTAATGGTTAGACAGTAAGCTGCTAACTGAAAGCCAACCGGTCAGAATCTACCAGCAACTCTTGGGAGAAAGACAGTTTGCTCCTATAAGGATTACATCACAGTGCGTACAAGGGTGCAAAGGGGGAAGAGGAAAGAACAGGGGACTGAGGGTGGGGGTTAGAAATCATGGAAGTACAGTTTTGTAGGTGAAGGGAAGGAGGTGAAGGAATTAAGACCCAATGGGGACCTGAAAAGATGAGGTAAGAGTGGGCATAAATCAATGGTGATTAATTTTAAAAGACGTGGTGTACGGGAATGATTATATTAAACACAATCTGAGTGAAGGAATGTGTGAAACAACAGATATAGAAATTTTTCATGCAAACCAATATAAAATAAAAATAGATTACATTTTAGGAAGCCCAATGAGACAGTTCTACTTCTATCCCACAGTTGCGAGGAGTTGGAATTGTCTTGACAGCACACATTAACAATAACAAACTGTCATTAAAAATCCTCAACCACTGAAACTTTACAGCAAAATGAATATAAACATTAACCATTTTAGTAGCAGAAAGCACTTCAAATTTTCTTTTCATCGATATTTCTCCAAAAATTCCTATTGCTGTTGATTGGAACCGGCTCATAGCTGATCTTCTATTGGACTTCCAAGTCAAACTCATGTGGGAGGAGATTACCCATCTTTCTCCCCAAGAGCTGCTAGAGGATTTGAACCATCATAGAAAGAGGGCCTTTTAGTTAGCAGTGCATTTCTCTGTTATGCCATCACGTATGTGGTGGTGGTTATTATAACATGCCGTCGAGTCACTTGAGACTTATAGCGACCCTACAAGAGTCCTAAACCCTGCTTTATCCTGTGACAACCTCGTTGTCTCTAACACACCTACCTCCATTGTCCCAGAGACTGAATCAATTCATCTCTTTGAGGGTTTTCCCCTCTTGCACTGTCTCTCCACTTTCCTAAATGTCATGTCCCTCTCCAAGGACTGTAACATGTACAGAGTATGTCAGATAAAGCTTCAGAATCCTTACCTCCAAGGAGCAGCATGGTTTCACCCTCTCCAGGACAAACATGTTTGTTCTCCTCACAGTCAACACTCTTCTCCAGCACCACAGCTCAAAGGCATCAATTCTCTTTCTATCATCCCTAGTCATTGTCCAGCTCTCAGATGCATACATAGTAAACAATTACGAAGACTATGGTCTGGATCAGGTGCACCTTTGTCTCCAGACTGACGTTGTTGCTCATCAGTCCTCTGGAGAGGTCCCTGATGGCTGACTTTCCTAATGCAATTCATCTTTTGATTTCCTGGCTGCTGGTACCAAGAGTGTTGATTATGGAGCCAAGCAAACTCTACTAATGCTTAAAATGTTAAGATGTGTGAATGTATAATTTTGTGTTCTGACTATCCCCTTAAGATTTCTTCTTATTACGATTTTTATCAGCACTATATTTATCATCCTTGACATTTATAGTCATAGGACATAGAATTTTATTGATAGGGTATGCTTTTTATTAATTATCATTTTATTGTGAATCTATTATGCTTTATTTCCAATAGAATTGGTTTGGTTTTCAAAAGCAAAAGCCTTGAAATTATTATTTTGGTATCAAGCAACATCCTTGAGCCAACTAATGGCTTGCTCCTTTTTTTTTAAAAAACCATTTTAAATTTTATATTGATTTGCATACAAAATTAGTATACATACATTGTGCTGCATTCATATATATTGGGTTCCACAAAGTCTTTCATTCACATTATGCTTCATATGATCATTCTTATACATTATGCTTTATAAAGTGAATCACTATTGATCTATGCCTAATATCAC
>NW_006399781.1:18544981-18547063 GCF_000299155.1 Elephantulus edwardii
GGCTGTGGTATAGGGATACTATAGCTAATGTTAGATGGATCTTGGCAGAAAGCAGATAGTACCAGAGGAATGTTTGTTTTTCATTGACTATGCTAAAGCTTTTGATTGTGTGGATCTCAACAAACTGTGGTTGACTCTGAGAAGAGTGGGAATCCCAGAACATTTGATTGTGTTATTGGAAACCTATAATTGAACCAAGAGGCAATCATCAGAACAGGGCAAGAAGACACTGCATGGTTCAAAATTGGGAAGTGTCCGCCAGGAATGTATCTTGTCTTCATACCTTTTCAATCTCTATGCAGAACAGACCATCTGGGATGCTGGGCTATAGGAGGAGGAATGAGGCATTAGGATTAGAGGACGGTTCATCAACAACCTGAATTATGCATATGACACAACCCTGCTTGCTGAAACTGAGGAGTACCTGAAGCTCTTGACGCAGAAAGTTAAGAACTGCAGCTTTCAATATGGAGTGAAGCTCAACATCAAGAAAACAAAAATTCTCACTACAAGGTCAATTGGCACCATCATTACAGATGGTTAAGAAAGAGATTGAGATTGTTAACAGCTTTAATTTTCTTGCTTCTACAATAAACATTCTTGGTACCAGCAACCAGGAAATCAAGAGACACATTGCATTGGGAAAGTCAGCTGTCAGGGACCTCTTCAGAGTACTGAGGAACAACGATGTCAGTCTGGAGACTAAGGTACTCTTGATCTAAGCCATAGTCTTCGCAATTGCATGCTATGCAACAGAGAGCTGGACAATGATTAGGGATGATAGAAGAGAATTGATGCCTTTGAGCTGTGGTGCTGGAGAAGGGTGTTGAATATACCATGGACTACTAGGAGAACAAACAGGTTCTTCCTTGAGAAGGTGAAACCAGGTTGCTCCTTGGAGTCAAGAATTCTGAAGCTTACATCTGACATACTTTGGGCATGTTGCAAGGAGGGACTAGTCCTTGGAGAGGGACATCATGTTTGGGAGGGTAAAGGGACAGCGCAAGAGAGGAAGACCCTCAATGAGATGGATCCATTCAGTGATTGGGTAATGGGAGTAGGTGTGTTGGAAACAGTGAGGTTGGCGCAGGATACAGCAGGGTTTAAGCTCTTATCCATAGGGTCGCTATGAGTTGCAAGCGACTCACTCAATGGCACATAACAACAATAGCTAACTATCTCTATGTGGAACAGATAATTTGGGAGGCTGGACTTTATGAGGAGTAATGTGGCATTAGGATTGGAGGAAGACTCATCAACAACCTTACTTGCTGAAACTGAGGAGGACCTGGAGTGCTTGTTGAAGTAGGACGAGGACTACTGTCTTCAATATGGATTGAACCTCAGCATTAAAAAAAACAACACTGGGACAATTGGCAGCATCAGAAGAGATTGAGATTGTTTACAATTTCGTCTTGCTTGGTTCCAATATCAATACTGCAGTCAGGACATCAAAAGACAAATTACATTGGGAAAAATCTGCTGTCAGGGACCTCACTAGAGTAAGAGTGACAATGCCAGTCTAAAGACTAAGATGTGCCTGATCTAAGACATGGTCTTTGCATTTACTTGCTATGCATCAGAGAGCTGGACAATGACTAACGGTGATAAAAGAAGAATCAGTGCCCTCAAATTGTGGTACTAGAGAAGAATATTTTGAACATAACATAGATTACCAATCGAACAAACAGATCTGTCCTGGAGAGGGTGAAACCAAGCTGCTCCTAGGAGGCAAAGATTTTAATGCTCCTTCTAACCTAGTTTGAGTATGTTGCTTGGATCAGGAACACCTTAGTCTCTAGATTTACATCTTAGTTCCTCAGTATTTTGTGGATCATAACAAATTATGGCCAACACTGAGAATAATGGGAATCCCAGCTTACTTAATTGTGCTCATGTGAAACCTATATCTAGATCAAGAGGCTGTTTTTCAAATAGAACAAGGAGACACTGCTGTTGTTATGTGTCATGGAGTTGCCTGTGACTCATAGAGATTCTATGCACATAGCTTTAAACCCTGTCTTATCTTGAGCCAATCTCACGGACTCTGACACACCTACTCCAAGAACCCCCCTTACTGTG
>NW_006399781.1:18547563-18550566 GCF_000299155.1 Elephantulus edwardii
GATGTTGTTATCAGTTTACCCAGTGGTGAGAATCTCTGTCTTCTTGATGTTGAGCTTCAATCTGTATTGAAGACTGCACTCCTTGACTTTCTTCAGGAGACACTTCAGGTCCTCCTCAGTTTAAGTAAGCAAGATTGTCATCTGCATAATGCAGATTGTTGATGAGTCTTCCTTCAGTGCTGATGCCATGTTCCTCCACATAAAGTCCAGTCTCCCGAATGATCTGTTCCACATATATATTGAAAAGATATGGAGATAGGATACATCCCTGATGTTTTGCCTTCCTGATTTTGAACCATGCAGTGTTTTCTTGTTGTATTTTGATCACTGCTTCCCAGTCCAAGTATAGATTTCTCATGAGCATGATCAAATGTTCTGGGATTCCTATTCTTCTTAAGGTTATCCACAATTTGTTGTGATCCACACCGTCAAATGCCTTTGCATAGTCAATGAAACATAGATAGACATTCCTCCAGTACTCTCTGCTTTTAGCCAAGATCAAGCTGACATTGGTCATGGTATCCCTGGTACAATGGCCTCTTCTAAATCCAGCTTGTATTTCTGGTGGTTCTCTGTCAATATAGTGTGCCAGTTGTTTTTGAATAATCTTCAACAGAATTTTGCTTATGTATGATATTGGTGATATGGTTTAAAATCAGGAATGGTGTGGGTCAGGGTGTATCCTCTTTCCATACCTAGGCAATCTGTATGCTGAGCAAATCACTTGAGAAACCGGATTCTATAAGGAAGAATCAGGATAGGAGGAAGACTTAGCAACTACCTGGATTATGCAGATGATCCAACATTGTTTACTGAACGTGAGAAGGACCCAGCGTACTTGCTGCTGAAGATCAGAGACTACAGTCTTTGGATTACATCTGAACATCAAGAAAAAAGTTTTCACCACCAGACCAGTAGGCAACATCATGATAGATGGAGAAAAATGAAAACTGTCAATGACTTCACTTTACTTGGATCCCAGATCAGCAACCTTGGTACCAGCAGTCAGGAAATCAGGCGATGCTTTACACTGGGAAAGTCTGCAGTTAGAGACTTTTCCAAATTACCGAGGAAGACTGATATCCGCTTGAGAACTAAGGTGCATCTGATTCAGGCCATGGTCTTTTCAAACACTTGCGATGCATCTGAGAGCTGAACAGTGAATAAGGATGATAGAAGAATTGATGCCTTTGAGCTCTGGTTTTGGAGAAGAATAGTGAATGTACTGCTCAATGAATATGTCTCGGAGAATGAGCCAAGGTGCTTTTTGGAGGCAAAAATGATAAAGCTTCATCTCACATATTTTGGAAATGTTGCTAGGAGAGATTATTCCTTGGAAAAGGATGTCATGCTTGGAAAGATGGGTGGTCTGCAAAAGATGAAAAGACCCTCAATCAGATGGATTGACAGTGTCTGCTGCAGTGAGCTCGGGTATGTCAGAAATGATGAGGATGGTACAGGACAGGACAGGATTCAGAGCTATTGTTCATAGATTGTTGTGAGTCATACTCCATGGTACCTAACAATAACAGCGATATTTTAACACAGGAGTTCTTATGGCACAGTAATTAAGTGCTTGGCTGCTAAGTAAATCTACAACTATTTTTCAGAAGAAGACATGGCAATCCGCTTCCATAAAGATTAGTCTTGGAAGCCCTTTGGAGCAGATACACTTTGTCTTACAATTTTTCTCCACAATAATTGTTTTGGGTTTGCTTTAACACAGCCATTGTTTTGGAAAAGTCTGCTGTCAGGGACCTCTCCAAAATGCTAAAGAGCAATGATGGCAGTCTAGAGACTGAGGTATACCTGATACAGGCTATAGTCTTCTCAATTGCTTGTTATGAAAGTCTTTTACAATTTATAATTACAGTTTACTTGCAATTTGTAACATATTTTCTTCAATTAATATAAAAACACACATGTCGCTGTGTCACTGAGTTGACTACAACTCATAGTGACACTATGAACAATAGATTTGGAACTTGTTCTATCCTGTGCATCTTCTCCATATTTGATATATTTGAACCCATTGTTATAGTCACTGTATCAGTCCATTTTGTTGAGGATCTTCCTCTCTTTCTCTGATGCTTCTTTATCTTTCCCAGCTTGATGTCTTTTTCTAAAAACCAGTCCCTCCTGGCAATGTGCCCAATGTATGTGAGATGAAGTTTCACCATACTTGCCTCTAAGGAGCATCCTGGTTACACTTTTCCAAGACAGACTTATTTGATCTTTTGACAGTTAATAGGATATTCAAACTCACATAGAGACTTTAAAATATCTATTTTAAGTGGGTGCATAATAATAAAAAGCTATGTTGTCACGTGCTTTTAAAATAATTTACAGTGTTGCTGCTAAATTAATTTTATCAACTTTTCTACAAATTTGATATTACTGGGGTTAACTTCATAGATGTAAAATGGTAAACTGTGCCCAATAATTACTAATCTTGGAAACTACTGCTTTTGCCCTACCTCTAAACTCTCTGGATACTAGGAATAGAGTGGTTCATTTGCCACCCTGAGTGTGGTTGGTGGGTGCAAACCCCTGAACTTCTGGTTATGAATCCAACATATATGCATCACCAGGGCACTTAAGGGACTGAAGGGTACCTTAAAATATCTTTTATTTAAATTAAAATTCTTTGTTGTTGAGTTGGAACCAACTCATAACTGACCCTCCAGTGGGTTTTTGGAGGCTGTAAATCACTTTGGAGGAGATTGCCCCTCTTTCCACTGAGGAGCCATTCATAGATTTTTAAAAATTATTATTAAATTTTATTAGTTTCAGTGAAAATTTACAGAGATTTTGGGTTTTCATTGATTCATTGTTGCACTGTTTTCTCTACCCTCCTCCCCAGTTCGTTCTTCTTCCCCAGCCCCCGAATGTCTGTTTTAATTGTCCAATTGCCACAGTGCTTGTCGAAGCCAGTTCTGATTAATCTCCTTTGTCAGTGTGTCCTTTGCCATTCCCTATCTCTCCTCCCTGAGAGAGATTTCA
>NW_006399781.1:18552291-18576698 GCF_000299155.1 Elephantulus edwardii
TTGAATAATATTGCATGAGTTCCTTGTTTTTCAATGCAGCATAGTATTCCATTGTGTGAATATACCACAGCTTCTCTATCCATTCATTTGTTGATGGACACTTAGGTTGTTTCCAACTACTTGCTATTGTGAACAAAGCTGCAATAAACATGGGTGTGCATATATCTGCTTGGATGACAGCCATTCATGGATTTGAACTATCAAAGTGGTGCTGCCTGTAGATTACTATGCCACCAGAGCTGCATGTGTCAGTACCTTTTATTTTCTACCAACAACTTGCCAAAAGAATAGATATTTTATTGTTTGATCTATAGTGATAATAGTTATGCAAAAGAAAATTCAAAAGGCTGTGAGACAAACGGTCAAAGCCTAGAATGAGTAACTTCATACAATTTTTATTCAGATTTTAAGATTATAATGATTTAAGGCCCCCAGTTGAACACTAGAGGGCACTCGTGACTACCATATAGCTCTGCTCTCTGCCCACATTTCCCCCCTAGCATTTCCTTAGCGTTGTCTCAAGAGAACTGGCAGAGACACAATGCACATGGCTGCTTCATTTATCCACAGGCATCATAGTCTTAGATAATCAGAAATGCAAAATGATGTTTACCCCTTGTGAGATTTGTCTGTTTTTCTCTTCCTTCTGGTAATACACTTGGGTGCTTT
The DNA here is from genome assembly GCF_000299155.1 of Elephantulus edwardii. Taxonomy (NCBI): domain Eukaryota; kingdom Metazoa; phylum Chordata; class Mammalia; order Macroscelidea; family Macroscelididae; genus Elephantulus; species Elephantulus edwardii. The sequence continues at coordinate 18,552,961 of NW_006399781.1, forward strand.
CAAAGAGAAATGCATCAAAAGAATTTTAGATGGAGGATATACAGATGCTCAAACAAAAGCAAACAGCTCTCTGCAGGGTCATCTCTGTAGCAAACAAGCAACAAGGATGGCTCACATGTAGGGAAGCTGAACCTAGGCCTTGATATTCAGAGAGCTCAGTTGCTAGTTTGGATTGGGAACGGGGCTAAACAGGCCAGGGCCAAAGGAGGAGGAAAAGAAAGGAGAGAATAGAAGTTTATAGGTTCCTGGGAGTTTTGGAAGATAAGGCCTTGAGCCCCGAAGCTAGGATGGATCATCCTACAGGAAGAGAGGAAGCAGCACAGAACTTAATTATTTTTCTTCTACTAAGATAATTAGAACAATATTTTGTTCTGAATTTAGTCTCTTCCTCTGTGTTGCTTGGAGGACAGTGATCTCACTAGTGGCGCGGATCGCTTTGTGAAGGCAATGGTGCTACGTTACCTTGTCTTCTGAGAAATCAAGACTTGAAATATCATTGGCAGTGGCACCCAGGACTTGAGTGTTGTTGTTGTGTGCCACTGAGTTGAAACCAACCCATAGCTGACCCTCTAGCAGGTTTTCAGAGACAGTACATTGTAAAGGAGGAGATTTCCCATTTTTCTCCTGCAATGATCTTCCTGCCATTCTTTTTCATTGTCCAACATTCAGGTGCATAGGAAACAATGTCTCAAATCAGGTGGACTTTAGTCTTTAACATTATTGCTCTTTAGCACTTTGGAGAGTCCTTGACACAGATTTTCCCCAATACATCTTATGATTTCTTGACTGCTGTTAGCAGGGGTGTTGATTTACGAAAGTATAGATGTTCTTAAGAAAGCATAATGCTCAAGGAAGTCATTATTTAGTAGTTAAATTAAGCTATTTTTCAATTTTAAGAGCTCTTCAGGGGATATTTTGGGCTTAAAATGTGACCATCATCTCAGGGCAATCCTTTCAGGGATTGCCTTCCAGGACTATAGAAAGTACACGGCAATTGGAAATTTTGTTTTGCATTCTATCCCATTTCATTAGGATTTTTCCATGGAATCTTTATTTTAATGGTAGCTGGATACTTTCTAATTCTCTGGTCTCATGACAAAGAAGTAATTATTCAAGGAGTTAATTAGCCACACGTTCCATGTTGTTGTTGATTGCCTTCGAGTCAAGCACAACTCATAGCAACCCTATGACCAAAAGGCCTGAAGTTCTTCTACAACTATCAACACTTATCAATGTTCATAGAGTTTCTTGAGGCAAATTATTTAGGAAGTGTATGCCACTCTTGCTTCCAAACCTGTCATAATATGTTATTGTTGTTATATGCCATTAAGTTGCTTGTGATGTATAGTGACCCTAAATACAGCAGCTCTAAACCCTTCCCTGTCCTGAGTCAGTTTCACTAATGCTGACACACCAACATCTCTTCATGGGTCTTCCTCTCCTGTGCTGTCCATCCACCCTTCTGAGCTTGATGTCCTTCTCCAAGGACCGATCTCTCCTGGCCATGTGCCCAAAGTAAGTGAGGTGGACCTTCAAAATACTAGCCTCCATGGAGAGACTTGGTTTCACCCTCTCCAAGACAGATGGATTTGTTTTCTTATCAGTCCATGGTATGTTCAAGACTCTTCTCCAGCACCACAACTCGAAGGCATCGATTCTTCTGTCAACCATAGTCCTTGTCCAACTCTGATACACAACAAGTAATTGAGAAGACCATGGCCTGGATTTGGAGCATCTTTGTATCTAGACTGACATCTTTGCTCTTCAGCACTCTGGAGAGGTCCATGACAGCGGATTTTCCCAATGCAATTGTACCAGAAATACAGGCTGGGTTTAGAGGAGGTCGTGGCAGTAGAGACATTATTGCTAATGTCAGATGGCTCTTGACAGAAAACAGAGAGTACCAGAAGAATGTCTGTGTTTCATTGAATATGCAAAGGCATTTGACTTCGTGGATCACAAGAAATTGTGGCTAACCTTGAGGAAAATGGGAATATCAGAGCACTTGATCCTGCTTATACGAAACCTATACTTGGACCAAGAAGCAGTCCTCAGAACAGAGCAAGGAAACATTGCATGGTTCAAAATCAGGAAAGGAGTGCATCAGGAATACATCATGTCTCTGTAACTTTTCAACCTGTATGCAGAACAGATCATTCGGGAGCAGGGTTTTATGAGGAGGAGTGTGGCATCAAGATTGGAGGGAGACTCATTAACAACCTATGAGATGAAGAAGACACAACCATGCTTGCTTAAACTGAAGAAGATCCGAAGCACTTGCTGCAAAAGGTCAAGGACTATAGTCTTCAATATAGATTGAATGAAGCTCAACATCAAGAAGACAAAGATTCTCACCACTGGGCCAGTTGGCAGCACCATATTAGATGGAGAAGAGATTGAGGTTGTTAGTAATTACAGCTTGCTTGGATCCACAATCAACACTCTTAACACCAGCAGTCAGGAAATCAAAAGACGAATTAATTGCACAGGGAAAATCTTCTGTCATGAACATTCCATATCCTCCTTCTATTCTTGACTTTCCTTGTTCTTCAGTTGTTCCAGTTGAACAGAGACCAAATATTTTGCCTTGTATAGCCTAATGCAAACGTTAAAGACCCTAACCCCCAACCCAGTTACTACACAATGAACTAGAAGGTAGAAAATATTCACTAAATGTATTATTAGAATAACTTCCAAATCAAGAAAGCAATCCTTGGTGTTTGTCATTCATAAGAACCCTCAGCGGCTATTCTTTACGATTTTATTTTTTTTTCCTTGTCAGAGCTGTAGATATATCTGTCAGAACTTTTGCCAATTTAACTTTTTACAGATGCACTTTTTTGTTAAAATTTTTATTTTATACTGGTTTACTTACAAAGTTTGTATATATTGTTTTTCATACCAGATTTCCCCCATTTCCTTTACCTATCCCTCCCCTGACCCATCCACATTGTGTGACAGCTTAAAATTTTTAAAAAAAAAACATTTTCTATTGGTTTGTATACAAAATTTGAATACATTGTGTTTCACACTTTCTTTCATTCACATTTTGTCTCATATAATCATTTCTATATATTGTGTTTTATAAACTTAATCTCCATTGAATTATGCCCACCATTACCCTGGTTTTTCAGATCTAGTAATAATTTTAAAAAATTACTGTGTAACTTGGCAGAGACTGGAGAGAATTAAGCTGAGCAAACTAACTCATTCTCATAAGGATAAATACTGCATAAGACCATTATTGTAAAAGTAGAAAGATAATTAATAAAGCATGTATGGGGACCCAAGCGGGGAAGGGGTGGGAGAAGAGGGGTAAGGATGGGCAGAGGGGAAATCATAGGGTCACACAATTGAGTGGGTGGACGGAGGGAAGTGGGTAAAGGAAATGGGAAATATCCAGCAGGGACTTGAAAAGACAGTTGCACAACGTATTAGTAGCATTTATAATAACTTTGCAACTCAGTGGCCTAGTGATAAGAAGCTGCACTATAATCTCAAAGGCACACTGTTTAAATCTTCCTGCTGCCCTGCAGAAGGTTGGGAGATCTCCCATGCGATTTACAGCCTGTAAAAACTTGCTGGAAGATTAGCTATCTATGAGTTAGTTCTGCCTGGACAATATACATCAACAACAACCTACTTTTAATGAATATGATTTTTTAAATCACATTTAATCTCCCATCCCCTCCCCCTTCTACTCCTTGTAAACACTAATAAACTTTAGTCTCTATTTGCCTTGTCTTATCTTCGTATTTGTGTATTGCTGTTGATACTGTTAAGTTAGTTCTGACTCACAGTGACTATATGTTCAAGAGAAGCACTTTGTCTGGTCGAGGGTAATCCTCCCAAAAGTTTCCATGTTTGAACCCACTGTAGTTACTGTGTCAGCCTATCTTGTTGAGAGTTGTCCTTTTTTTTTTTGATGACCCCTTGCTAGGTGTGACTTTCTTCTCTAGAGACTGGACTCATCTGATAACATGTCCAAAGTATGTGGGATGAAATATCTTCATCTTTCTTTCTAAGGAGCCTTCTGACCTCACTTCTTTCAAGACAGATTTGTTTTTCTGGTAGTCCAATGTGTATTCAGTTCTTTGTCAACATCGTAATTCAAAAGCATCAATTCTTCTTTAAACTTCTGTATTATATGTTCTGTTTATTTATGTGATATAATGTTTGCACTTTTATTATTAACTTATTTGACCCAGCACAATCTCTTCAAGAGTCATCCATAATGTAGCATGTTTCAAGATTTAATTTCTCCTACTAACTAGTATTCTGTTTTATAAATGTACCACACTTGATCTGTCAGTCTGTTGATAGGTATTTCAATTGATTCCATGTTTTGCTCATTATGAAGAATGCATTGTGAACATTGGTGTACAAGTCTATTTTTTTTGTGTCTTGACTGCTAAGTCCTTGAGTATGGACCTGACCATGGGATTGCTAACTCATATAAGAGTTCTATTTTTCTTCTTTTTATGAGCCACTACACTATTTTCCACACAACAACTGTAACATTTTGCAATCCCTTTAACAATGAATATGGCTCCAATTTTCCTTTATCAACATTTGCTATTTTATTAATCTTAAGCATCTTAATAAGAGTGTAACTGAATTTCATTGTGGTTTTGACTTGCAATTTTCTGATGGTTAATGACTGTTGTTGTTGTGTACCTTCACGTTGGAACTGACCCTTAGCTAACCCTGTAGTGCATTTTCAGAGGCAGTCATCACACAGAAGGAAATTGCCCATCCTTCTCCTGTAGAGCAGCTGACAGATTCAAATCACGTGTCTCCGAGATTGCAGCACAGATTCTTACTGCTGGCCGTTTGAATGTTTTTTTTTTTTTTTTTTTTTTTTTTTTTTGTGAAATAGCTATTCAAGTCTTTTACCCATTTTATGATTGGGTTATTTGTCATCTTGCTGTCAAATTGTTGAAGTTTCTCTGTAGGCATTTCAATGGCTTGTCTTTAAGAAGCATATTGACAGATCTTTCTTCTTTGGTTCTTCTGAGTGGTCTCCAACTGCCAACTTTCAGTCAGAAACTTAGTATGTTAACCATTTGTGCCATCTTGGGACAGATGTAGGGAGCCCTGGGAGCTTGGCCTCTTTAGGGAGTTGCAGGACTCACCCAAAGCCGTGCCTCTGTGGCAGCTCAAAGTTACCAGTGGCTCCACAGGAGAAAGACGGGCAATCTCCTCCTGCCTTGGAACCTCAATGGAAGGTCAGCTATGAATTGGTTCTGACTCCATGGCAGTTAGTTTGAGGGACACATGTAAATCTTATGTGGTGTTTTGACCAGGATTATGTGGGTTTTCTCTCGCTCACTGTGATTTAGGTGAAGACTTTTTAAAAATTGAGATTTTGTTGTAAGTTTATAAAGAACTTAGATTTCTATTTATTAATTGTTGCACATTTTCTCCCTGCCCTCCTCTTGCCCCTCCCAGTTCACTTTTTTCATTGGAAAAAAAGATCTATCATTGTTATACAGTCCCCCCCGCCACCCCCACTCCCCAGAACACTTTACAATGCAACTCTTGTTCTGGACTCTTGTTATACCAATAATATTTATTCATATATTCCTTTTATACAGTTCTCTCCATCATCTGTTTCAATGCCATGCACATTATTTATCCCGTCTTTTCTTAGTTTCCCCACAAATTCCTTGTTAGTCCTGTTTTATAACAGTGGCATCATATAGTATTTGTCTTTTTGTGACTTAGATATTTCACTCAGCATAATGTTCTCCATGGTCACCCATTTTGCATAATATTTCATGAATTCTTTGTTTTCCAGTGCTGCATAATATTCCATTTTGTGAATATACCATAGTTTCTCTATCCATTTGTCTGTTGATGGGCACTTGGGTTGTTTCCAATGCTATGCTATTGTGAACAAAGCAGCAATAAACATGAGTGTGCAATTTGGGTGAAGTTTTACAGAGTAAATTAATTTTCCATTAATAGATGCCACATATTTTGTTTTGTTCCATTGATGTCCATGTAACATCACTCATTCCACTTCTTCCTGTGTTTCTTATTTCTATTTCCCCCTTCCTCCTACCCTTCATTCCTTTTGAATGTTGTCCTTGGGCAAATGTTACCTCTTTGATCTAAGAAAGGCCCATCTTCCTAGTGTTATTGCTGACCTATAAACTAATCTATATTTTGGGGTGAAAATTTTGCCAGGATGGAGTTAATTAGTTCCAGGATTGAGGGTTCCTCAGGCCACTGTATTAGTCATCTAGTGCTGTGGTCACGGGGACACCACAAGTGGATGATGGCTTTAACAAACAGAAATTTATTTTGTTACAGTTTAAGAGAGGTAGAAGCACAAATTGAGGGTCTCAGCTCCAGGAGAAGTCCATCCCCCTCTCTCTCTAGGATGTGGAGGAAAGTGCTTGTTTCTTTCAGCATCTCTCACATGTGTCCTGGCTGCCCCCAGTGTCAAGGAAGTTCCACAAGTCTAGAAACTGTGCCTCACTTCTGGGGTTTCTCCCTCTCAGTTTGCTTTCATTCCTTTTTAGTGAGATAAAAGGTATTACAGGTCACACCCCAGGGAAATTTCCTTTGCATCCAATTAGGACTATGATGACATTAAGGAGCTTTGCATTTCCCCCTTAATCCTTTTACAACTATGTATTTACCACATCGTAGGGAATAATTACATGACTTCTACATTCTATCTATCTATCTATCTATCTATCTATCTATCTATCTATCTATCTATCTATCATCTCTACATACTTTCTGGGGGGGGACAGAATTCAAACCATGACAACCACCACTCTCAATCTAACAGGTTAGCCAGATCTTTTTTAGGATTTTGAATTTTGTTTGATAGGTTCTTCTTGAGGTAGTTTGTGGGCAAAAAGGTGACTAACGAACGTGACTTTTCCATGAACTCAGATCTCCCCTGGAATCTTGTTCTTTCAGGGTTCAGTTTAATTTTTTTCTAATATTTATCTTCAAATTCTGATTTTTCCTACATTAAAACAAAACATATCTGCAAATTCCTCTTACTTCCACCTGCTATCCCCTGGAAGCATCCTTTCTATCTAACACTGAGAAAGGGAGATCTTTCTTTATAATGGTAAGTATATTACTGACTGTTCTGGCAGTAAACACAAATTTAGACTTAAGCAAAAGTTGGAATACTATTAAAGATAGAATTTTGAAGACAGTTTAATTGTGCAAAAAATTCTACAGATATAATTTAAGTGAAGCAATCATCATATAAACCTGAGATCTAGATGTAAATACCCAAACTCAGTGCAAACTCATGTCAGGGTGAGAGTTCATGCTGACAGTGACATAACAGAAGGAGCTCGCTTAGCTTTCTCCCTCCAAGATTCTGGTGGATTCGAACTGCCAGAAACACTTCTAAAGAGACTCGCCACCAGAGCTTTCTCAATACGTGGTTGTGAATAGTCTCACCTTCTAGCAGCAACTGATCTATAATCGTCCTGGCAAACACCCCTGTCGAATTCAGAATACTTATTTCAAACTCAGGTGCCGAATTTTATTCTAACTGTGAGTTTGCATTGTGTTTGGGTATTTACACATAAATCTCAAGTGGCAGACCCTGTGATAAAGTTTATTTGTGTGAAATGTGAACTTACCTAAGAGTGTGGTGTTAGAAAAGCCTGGTGATCTGCTTCCATAATATGGATTACATCTGACAAAACACAATGGGGCAGTTCTATTCCGGAACACAAGTGGTCATCATGAGTTGGAATCAATTTGATGGCAATCTTTTATTTTTTTTAAGTGGTCCCCCTGGAGAAGAGGGTAGGAAGAGTAGAAGAGAGTAGGAAGACTGACTTCCTGAGATCCAAGACTGAAGCAGCTCAAATAAGGAGAACAGGGTTTCTATGATGAACTTAACCTCAGCACAGAAGAGTTAGGCTGCATCCTACCCTCTGTAGTAGTTAACCCATTTGACCAAGACAGCCTGAGGCTAGGACCAGAGGAGATGGTGTGGGGGCTGGTGGTTCTAGTTATGTGGATGTGAATTTAAAAAGTTAAGGACACACTTAGAGACACAGAATGCACGGGAAGTGAAATATTCCTTTGTCACTTAAAAAACTGGTCATAGCACTGTGAGTGTGGGAGACTGGCTGTGGTGATAACTTCATTTAAATTTAGTACTGAAGCCATTGGTTAGAAAGACTGAACTCTTGGACTTAATACAGTTTATGCTGTTCAGAAGCAAGAAGAAATCCAGATACAATTGTGGCTCATTATAAACCTTCTGAGAGATTCTTGGAAATATCTGGAAGAAAGGAACCTTAGGAATAAGTTGGAATTTTTGCAAAGGAAACACATGGGATAAAGAATATTCAGATTTGGATTCATATTTCAAATTTGTATTTATATTTAAAATGTATTTTAATGTAAAAATTATTTATAATTTTAATTTACATTTTAAGTATCTGTACTCTTACAGGCTGGTCCAGTTTGGGATAGCACTTACGGAAATATGCTCTTTCTCCATTGTTGTTGTTGTTGTTGTTGTTAGGTGCCATCGAGTTGTAGGCGACTCATAGTGACGCTATGAACAAAAGGCCTGAGCACTGTTTGTACATAGGGTTTCCGGAGGCAAGCCATTTCAGAAGTGGATGCCGCTCCTGCTTCCAGGCTTGTTTTAGTCGGGAAGCTCCAGCCAACACTGTCCACCATGATTAACCATTACCACTTTTGGCACATCAGTGTCCCAGTGTTCAGCATCACAGCAACCATGAGTTACCTCTGTACAGCAATGCACAGACCAGTGCTATACCACCTAGAAGAATGTTTGACAGAAAACAATTTGAACCCAGCCTGAGGGCTGCAGATTAAAGTCATCCACCTTTGGCTTGGTAGCATAACATTCTAGGCCAGCGTAGATTAGAAAAAACTGTGAGTAAAGAATCATACCTGTATTTTAACTGTAGTAAAGCTGGGGCTCCATCAAAATTAATCAGAAATTGGTGAATGAATTAATGAATAAATGAAAGAGTAGTTTGATTGAAATATAACAAATACAATTTATACAGTGTCCTTTATTCTATAGTCTGTTTTTCTATTAATACAGTCTAAGATCACACTCATTTTCTCTGGGTGTATTCCAAGCAGTGTAATAGCTGGGTCATATGGAATTTCTATGTTCAGCTTTCTGAGGAAACACCAAACTGCCTTCAAGAGTGGTTGTACCATTTTACAATCCCACCAACAATGTATAAGAGTTCTTATCTCACCACATCCTCTCCAACACTTATTACTTGCTGACTTATTAGACCTTGTACTAGTACTGGAGTGAGATGGTATCCATGGTTTTGATTTGCATCTCTCTTATCTCCAGTGATTTTGAGCATTTCTTCATGTGTCTGTTGGCCATCAGAATAGCTTCCTTTGAGAAGTCTTTCTATGTCTTTTGCCCATTTTGTAACTGTGTTATCAGTCTTTTTCTTGTGGAGGCCCTGTAGGATTCTGTAAACACTCAGACACGTCCAGATCTTGCTGTATACCAGTGGTCCTCAAGATTGGCTCAGAGGAATTACTTCTGACATTTAATAGTTTGCCTTTTAGTTGTTGTTGTTACTGATATGCTAGATTATTCTGTAAATTTTAGTTATGAGTCCCTTAAAGATATACATTGGCAGATATTTTTCCCCAGTTTGTGGGCTTCCTTCCACTTTACTCTTTTGGAGAATTTTTTGATGCATATAAGGATTTAATTTCAGAAGGTTTCATTCATCTGTTTTGTCTTCTCTTAGGTTTTTAGTTATGCTTAAAAAATCTATTAATACTGTATTTTAGTGTTTCTAAGTTTTTTACTATTTTTTTCTCTGATGAACTTTATAGTTTTAGGTTTTAACCCTACGTCCCCGAACCCACCTTGGGTTGATTTTTGTACAAGCCACTATTATAATAATAGGATTGAAATGAGGCCTGGGGCAAGAAGTAAGGAGTAGGAAACGAATGGATAGACAATGAATATTGCACTGGAATAAGTGAAAGGAAGGACATTTTGAAAGCAATGGACAATTAGAAACTATGTGCATGCAAATGAATAGTCTTATTAGGGGATTAGAGGAGAGGAGGAGGGATGAAATGCTCATAAATGAACTAATAATAATTTTAAAATCCTGTAAAACAATAACAACAAAAAAAATCCCAAATACTCAATTGTCGAGTCTATTGAACTGGGATTTCCAGGAGGCAGGGTCTAGGCTTGTAGACTCCATTCACTTGCTCTAATTTAACAAACCTCTACATAACTTGAATACTTTGGTCATGTAGCCAGAAGAGACCAGTCCTTGGAGAAAGATATCACGCTCAGAAAAGTAGATCGATCCTTGGAGAAGGATATCATGCTCTGAAGGCTGGAGGGACAGGGCAGGAGGAGAAGGCCCCGGATGAAATGTATTGACATAGTAATTGGAGTAATGAAGGTATTGACACAGTAAATGGGGTAATGGAGGTAGGTGTGTTGACGTCAGTGAGACTGGGTCAGGACAAGGCAGGCTTCAGAGCTGTTGTACGTAAGGTCTCCATGAGTTGCAGGTGACTCGATGACACAACAACAACCATCGCCTGGAATCCCTACAGAGTTTGCATTATTAGCATTGCTGCTGAGTTGTATTTCTCCCTTTCTATTTTTTTGTAGTTAAGTTTTTGGATTCATGCTAAATTTTATCTTGTCAATCATCATTCTGGCTTATAACCTTTTTTTTTTTTAAAATGATCCATGGTTCTGTCATTAGTAATGCTATTCTTTCTAGACTTGAGTCATATGCAAGTTATATAAGCTTGCTTTTAAAAAAAACTCCACAAAAACCTTCATCCAAGTCATTGAAAAGTATATTGAACATAAAAGGATTAGGGTAGAAAAAAGATTCAGGTTGAAAAAGATTCATCAACTTGCTCTCAGAAAGAAAACCATTGGATTTATTTATTTTTAAATGAAACAACTAATTTCTCATAAATACATTTTAGAAAGTATTAACAGTGGGACACTTAGGAGATTTGATTTCTGCTTCTAGCTTTACCAATAGCTAGCTCTGTGATCTCGGGAAGGCACTTCCTCTTTCTAGCTCTCACATGCTCTTCGAAGATGATACAGGAAGGGCAGACAGACTCATGCTCTGGGATGACCAAGCCCTCTCCTGTGGCCTCCTTTCTAAACCTGACACAGCTCCATTTATTCTTTCCAGAATCTCAGCTTCATGAAGCCCAAGCTATTGCCATGCCTGGCCTATCAGGACATAATTTCTCTGCTTTCAGGTGTAGACCGGTATTTGTTCATCTAGCCAAGCTTCAGTAATTTTTAGAAATGTAAATGCCCTTTTAAAAAAATTAACAAGAAGAAAAATATTATACTTTCTATGAGAGACTGAGATCTGTAAATCGTTTCCATTTTTAAATATACAGAAACATCAGATAATGTAAAGCATTATAAATGTAACATGAAGCTGCTGGCATGTGTTTGAAGGTGACTGTCACCAATGGCTATTTTACCTCCAGAGTTTATCTAGCACTCTAGAAAGATCCTTTTTCTTGATATAGAAAGAAAGACAATGAAATGTGCATTAGAACTGTAAATTTCTAATGAAAACAAAGCAAAGAAAACCTCTGAGGAATTAAAAAAATTACATAAGCAAGGAAATGGGGAATGGGTGTGAATGCATAAATAATAAAAAGTTACTTTTTTCTCCCAAAAAGAATTGATTGAATTTCTATTACATATCAGTCATTATTCCAGATAATGAAGGATATAATCAGTGACCAAAGTGTCTGTTCTGATGGAGCTTGTAGTTTGTGGTGGAGGGAGGTAGATACAAACACATAACAGATACATTAGAATTCAAAATTCAAAACTCATTACTGTCTAGTAGGTTCCAATTGATAGCCACCCTTCCTGGGGTTTCTGATGCTGAACATTGCAACAGGAAGGGACTGCCTATCTTTCTCTCTCTGGGGTTGAGGTAGGATATCCCAAAGGGGTAAGTTAGAAGAAGCCAGAAATTTTTCTGTACTAACAGATGTCTAAGTGAACATTCAGCTAAAGTCTTACCTGACTTTGAGCATCCTGTCTTGTCCTAAAACATGCCAATCAGTTTTGTGGAGCACAACACAGAAACAGCACTCATGATCGAGACCTGGCTTACTTTGAACACATGCACCTCACCCAACAGTACGGGATGTCTCTCAATGCTCTGCAACAGATTCTGTCTTGAAGGACTAGAAGCTGGCACACTGAATTATCTTAACTCCACCTATGCAAACTAATTTCTTGGAATTCCACGTCTCTCTTATGAATAAGCATGAAATCCCCTGCCCATCTAAAGCCCTTTATAACCCTGCAATTTTTTTCTGCTTGAGGAGCTGTGAGTTGCTTGATGCTACTCTATATTTCCCTTCACAAAGCTTTTTTAAAATAGATACTTTGTATGAAGAATTCTAGTCTGCTGCTTGGTCATTCTTGCTGGGGGGACAAGTGTTTCTAAGCCTTTGCAAGGCAGAGAGCTTTCTGCAGCAGCAAGTAGCTGATGGATTCAAACTACCAGGGATAGACAGCTTTTGGTTAGCAGCACACTCTCTTCAGATTATGCTACCAAAAGTCACATTGTTATTGTTGTTGTTGTGTGTACATTTGAGTCAAAACTGACCCCTGGCTGATTCTCCAGCAGGTTTTCAGAGGCAATTAATCACATGGGAAACGATTGTCCATTTTTCTCTTGCAGAGCTGAACCACTTGCCTTTGGGACTGCAGTGCAAATTCTTACCACTAAGCCACCAGAGCTCCCTCTTACTCAGCTCTGTGTCTCCAGATTGTGAGTACTGTTTTTGCCTCATACTCACTCAGTCTGTCCCATTCATTTTGCATAAAACAGCTTCACCTATCTAACTTGTAAAGGCTGTATTTTCCCTTTGGTGAAACATGAACTTTTTTAATCATGGTTTTTAGGAGCATAGCATTTCTGACACAGGCTGGGCTGATCTGGGCTTTTCCTACTTCAAACTTTTGTCGGCCTGCCTGCAGGATTCTTGTTTCCTCTCAGAGGTTTCTGCTGTCACTACCGCATCTGCACTGGAGTGGAGATGACTAAGATACCATGGGCTGGGTACCTTTCCAGTGCAACTACTTGGAAAGGTTTCTATATGTTGACTCACACAGGTGCTCCCCTCCCTTATGGGAAACTTTTATGCAGAATGAATGGGGCCGACAGAATATGCAGGGCAAGGACAGTGTTCTTCCCTTTTCTAGTGCCCACAGGAATCCAAACACTGCACATTCCCAAGAGAAAAATGATTATGAACAGAGACAAAGTCTCAAAGAGACAAGGTTCATCCTTTTCATACTGCTTTCTGAGGATGATTATTGTTAACATAGATAACAACCCAAGATTCTGAATATCAGAGGTCATATAACAACCTGAAAAACGAAAAAAAAAAAAAAGGCATAAAAAGAAATTCAGGGAGAAACAGAAAGGGAAATAATTCTTACTTCCACTCTGAAGAACAGTCTACGATTAGAACTGTGAGTTTCTGGTTTTCAGAGAAGCCTAAGAGATCAATTCATCCATTTCCGTCACAGGACAAATTGGAGCTCATGGTATTTTACTTTCACTCCTTTTCAGTTTCATACCTTTGATTTTCTGTGAAGGTGTTAATGAACAGTTAATTGCTTATGAGTGGGCTTGCTAACCAAGAAGGTAGAATAAAGATAGGCTACTAATGAGAACAGAAGTTTCAAAAATTCTTAGTAGCAAATTTTAAAGGAAATATTCTGTAGACCCTCAGATTAAAGATTAAATAGATACAGGGGAGCTGCTCCAACTCTGGTTCCCATCAAGCCCTTTAGAACACACTCTGCACCTTTCTCTGCAGCTATTGAAATAGCTTTTGTGTTTTCCTCATTGATCTCCAAAGAAGAAAGCCCTGTGCTTTCCAATCTGATAATACAGATCTGATGTTTTTCAGATTTGCTTTAAACAATACAAATCCCATCTAGTTGAGTTGAATTGACTCCTAGTCATCTAGGGAGCTCTGGTGGCCCAATGGGTAAGGAGCTGCACTGCCAACCGGGAGGCACCACCTTGGATGGAATTTCAAGTTCAGGTGCTTTGTGTCTGATAAGAAGGAAGAATATGTAAGATGTTTAAGCAGCAGAAGAAAGCAGAGGCAATGTGTACCCTGCACTTTTTGGCTTTCTCTCTTTCACTGCCTTGTCCTTTTCTTCCCCTAATTTTTCTGGTCTTCAGCCCCTTGAACCTCATAATTTTAATTTTTTTTTCTTTAATACCATGAAAGCACACAATCCTTCCAGACTATGGTTGAACTTCAGCTCGACAAAGTGGTCTGACAGTGACATTTTTGGCTTTTAGTGGTGAGGAGCTGATGGGCCCTGACTCACTCTGAGTGTTTCCATCAGCTGATCTGCGGTCAGCCAGCCCATCCATTATCTGTGCTTTGTCTCATTCTCTTTAAGCCTATTAGCTCATCGTCTTCCCCTCCTCTAAGTTGACTTTCAGTACTCTTCTTTTGTTTAAGCCCCTGGGACTGTCTGTAGCATTGCTTTCTTGTATGCCCATTGTCCCTTACCATGTCATTTGCAGATAATATTAACATGCCATTTACACTCTCCTAGATCACTAATAAAAATGTTAAATGAGTCAGAACCTGACATAGCGATTTCACCATCTGCAGCTTATTGACATTTGTCATTGCCATAAATGTATGACCTTTTAAGATAGAAGTCAGACCCTGTATTGACAGCAGGTATGAGTAAACCCACTCAAATTTGACTTACAGCATGTACAGTGACAAAAGCTCTAATAACTGTAATCATTAGCCATATTCACCCAGAAAGGTAGTCTGGGTAACACTCAGGTGGGAAGTAGGGAAAAGGTGCTCACTAGATCTGATGATTTTGCCAGATGTGAGGTTCAGTGTGTCTCTGGGTACTCTCAGAAGTCTAGCCAACAATTCATGCCAGTGTGCGACCTTGCTGAGTTCAGATTGGTGAAGGGAATCACTGATGCTAGACCAGCGCTGCTGGCCATTGGCGATACAAAGCAGATCCTTTTTGGTTTAAATTATTTGTTCACCCTTTCTATAGTGATAAAATGGACTCTTTACAATCCTGAGATTTAAAGAATAATAGTTGTCTTGTGCCACTGATAAGTGAGAATACATTGTTAAGCCTTTATATATCTGTTGCCTTTCTCAGCAAACTTCAAAAAACAACACTTAAAGGTGATAATTCTAATATTCTTTTCCCCCCACTTTCAGATTCCCAAGATGTTTTTGTGTTCTGAATGAGTGAAACCTTGATTACAGATTCAAATCTAGCTTTTTCTTTACATAGAAACACCCTTCGACAATTGACTGTTTTGTCGGTTCCTGCATTACTAGGATCGCGTCATGGCCGCCAGTTCCAACATAATGCACACGCTGATTTCTTTCTCTTTCAATATGTGGCTTGACTCTTATTTTTTATAAAATCTCTTTTTTTTTAAAAAAATTCAAGTTTATATCCTCTCTTGAATTCACTGCTTTCCTAATTTGTTAGTTTTGATTTTGTATTCTGACTAAAAATTCATATTTGTTTTCTTTTTTCCCTGGAAAATGGAACTCTGTGTGTGTGTGTGTGTGTGTGTGTGTGTGTGTGTACACATGCTCATGTTCATGTTTAACTCCGGAACTTAGAACACTATCTTGCTTGAAGGCAATCTTGTACAGTTTCATGTATCTTTCCACTTTTGGTGTGAACTATTCTTTTTAAATAGAGGTTTGAGTAATCCTTGAAAAAAATCCTTGCTGAGGTCCTTATTTCTCAGGAGAATAGAAATTTCATGTTAGAATTGATTTCTATGCTTTCCACAGACTCTAGGACGGACTATGCGTCTTTTCCTTTTAGGAGCAGAAAAGGAAGTGAGACACAAGCACGGATGACATAAGTAAATGTAAGGGATAAGGCAGTGAGTGACATCATGTTGGGACTGGTGGCCATGATGCAATCTTGGTAATGGAGGACACTGACAAAGCGGTCATCACCTAGGGTGTTGCTGTGTGAAGGAGAAGCTAGAGAAATTCTGTAATTGCTCATTCAGAGCATTAGGACTTCAACATTTGTTTTGGGAATGAAAGTGAGGAAAGAGAATATTAGAATTGATGGCTTTAAGTATTGTTTCTTTGAATCGTTTGGTGGGAAAAACAATATATAAACAGAAAAGATGATGAAAAGCAACTTTTACCAGCTTTCTGTCATTTACTTAACAAGGATTAATTGTATCATGCATCAAAATAAATGATTGAGATAACCTGAATTATCTCAATAATTTGTCCATTCTATTCAGAGAGGTTACGTAATGGAAGCTTTCCAAGGTTACACGTTGCTGCTATTATGTGCAGTTGACTCGACTGTGACTCTACTATGGACAATAGCTCTGAACCCTGCCCTATCCGGAGCCAATTTCACTGTCTCTAACACACCTACCCCCGTTATCCCAGTTACTGTGTCGATCCATCTCACCTAAGGTCTACTCCTGTGCTGTCCCTCCACCTTTCTAAATCATGATGTACTTCTCAAAGGACTGGTCCCTCCCGACAAGATATCTAAAGCATATGAAACGGAGCCTCAATAATCTTGCCTCTGAGTAGCAACTTGGTGTTACACTCTCCCAAATAAACCTCTTTATTCTCTCAGCAGCCCATAGTATGTTCAGTACTCTTCTCTAGCACCACAACTCAAAAATAAAAAACATTGATTTTTCTTCTGTCATTCCTAGTCACTGTTCAGCTCTCTGATGCACAGTAACTAATTGTGAAGACCATTGCTGGATCAGGTGTACCTTAGTATCTAGACTGGCACTATTGCTCTTCAGCAATCTGGAGCGGTCCCTGACAGCAGATTTTTCTAAATGCATTTTGTCCTCTTTTCATTTCTTGACTGCTGGTGCCAAGAGTGTTGATTGTGGGACTGAGCAAGCTGAAGTTATTAACAATCTTTATATCTTCTCCATATAACATGGTGCTGCCAATTGGCTCAGTGATGAGAATCTTTATTTTCTCGATGTTGAGCTTCAATCCATTCTGAAGACTGAAGATTGCAGTCCATGATCTTCTGCAGCAAATGATTCAGGTCCTCTTCAGTCTTTGCAAACAAGATTTTGTCATCTGCATAACACAAGTTGTTGATGAGTCTTCCCCCAGTCTTGATGCCACATTCCTCCTCATAAAGCCCAGCCTCCTGAATGATCTATTCTGCATCGGGACTGAACAGGTATGGAGATAGGATGCATCTCTGATGCGCTCCTTTCTTGATTGTTCTGTTCTGATGACAGCTTCCTGGTCCAAATATAGATTTTGGATGAGCGCAATTAAATGTTCGACAATTTCCATTCTTCTCAGCATTAGCCACAGTTTGTTGTGATCCATGTGGTCAAATGCCTTTGCATAGTCAGTGAAACACAGATACACATTCCTCTGGTACTCTCTGCTTTTAGCCAAGACTCATCTGAAATTGATTATGATGTTCCTAATGCCACAGAACGCAGCCTGCACTTTTGGCAGTTATCTGTTGATGTACTGTTTTGGTCGTTCTTGGATAATCTTCAGCAGGATTTTGCTTTTGTGTAATATTAGTGGTGTTGTTTGATAATTTCCATACTCTTTTGGGTGCCTTTTTTTTTTGAATGGGAAGAAATATGGCAGTTGGCCAGGTAGTTGTCCTCCAGATTTCCTGGCACAACCTGGGGAACGCGTCCAGGGCTACACATCTATGTGTTGAAAATATGTTAATTGGTATTCTGTCAATTGCTGGGGCCTTATATTTTGCCAATTTTTTTCAGAGCAGCTTGAACTTCCTTCTTCATCACCATTGTCTCTTGGCCATATGTTGTTTCCTGAAATTTCTCTGTGTTGGCCAATTCTTTTTAAGACAGTGACTCTGTGTACTCCTTCCATCTTTTTTCTTTTTTTGAGGGTAAAATAGTAATGATCAATTTATTAGAAAGTTATATCCCTAATGAAATGGACCTTCTCCCTCAAAAAGGGCCTATGGAGGGAAAGCCCTTCAATCTTCTTTGATACTTTTTGGATCATTCAATATTCTGCCTATAGCATCCTTAAGTATTGCAACTCAAGGCTTAAATTTGTTCTTCAGTTCCTTCAGCTTAAGAAATACTAAGTGAGTTTGTCCCTTTTGATTTTCCAACTCCAACTCTTTGCACATTTCATTATAAAACTTTGTTTTGTCTCCTTAACCTGCCCTTTGAAATCTTTGTTCAGCTCCTTAACTTCTTGATTTCTTTCCTTTGCCTTGGTTTCTTGGTGCTCTAGTGCAATATTTCATTTCTTTGGACATTCTTCTCAGTCTTTTCTTTCTCCTCCATCTTTGTAATGACCTTTTTGCATTCTTCATGGATGATACTCTTGATATTCTACCACAGCTCATCTGGTCTTCATTCATTAATGTTCAAGTCCTCAAACCTGCTCCTGAGATGGTTTTTAAATTCAGATGGGATAGACTCAAAGTCAAATTTTGGTTCTTGTGGATTTGTTTTTATTTTCTTTGGCTTCAGTTTGCACTTGAGGGTGAGTGGTTGATGATCTGTTCCACCATCAGCACCTGGCCTCATTTTCACACCAGCTTGACTAGGTGATGATGACCACCTGTTTAGTCAAACATTAGTTCAAATATTTCTGTGAAGATATTTACTGGTAACTGGTTTTTAAATCAGTTAGCCTGAGGTTTCTCCTGTAGCACTCTCTACTTCTCTGCTAAGTTTGATCATTTGTTGACCATAGAGAACTCACAGATCACACTCAGTTATGGGGCTTATTATGGAAGGAATGTGTTGCAGTTTAGGATCAGGGAAAACTCAGGATATAGGTCTTTGGCCAGAACAGCTTCTCGGCTGAGCCTGCAGGAAGGTCTTGCTTTCTTGGCCACTCAAGCCCTATCCTGCTCAGGCAAGAGTTTTATAGCTCTTAGCTACATGGATTGGTTGGTAAACCCCACTGTAGATGCCTCATACTGGACTCCTTATTCTGCTGTCTTGCAGCTTAGATAGGTAGGAAGAATGTATTTGTGAGCAACAGAGGGTGTTTGCTTTGCTCTGGGGAGAAGAAGAGGATGTGTGGAGGGACAATAGCAAGCAAGGGGAGAGTTGAATTGTGGTGCTGGTGAAGAGTATTGAACATCTTATGAACTGCCAAAAGAATAAACAAATTTGTCTTTAAGGAAATACAACTAGAGTACTCTTTAAAAGCAAGGATGAGGAAGATTTGTCCTGCCTACTTTGGGCATATTTTCAGAAGGAACCAGTTTTTGTAGAGAGACAACATACTGGGAAATTAGAGGGTCAGTGAAAGAGAGGAAGATCCTCAATGAGACAAACTGACATAGGGACTGCTGCAATGGGCTTGAGAAGAATAAAGATAGGGCAGAATAAGGCAAGGTTCAGATCTGTTGTTTTTAGAGTCGTTATAAATTGCATAACAACAACATGGTAATTCATGGAAGTGCAAATGATATGACTTTGGCTCACACATTTTATATTTTATATTTATATTCCACCATAGGCGAAAAATGTGCAATCTCCTCTCAAGCAATATAGTGCCTCTGAGAACAAGATGGAGCAATGAATTGGGTTGGATTCGATGGCACATAACAACCACAGCATCAAAAAAGACCCGTCCCTGGAGAAGGATACCACGTTTGGAATCTTTCACTGCTTCAGTTCCTTAAACTTTAAGTGCCAATTTATCCTTACAGTCCAGCAGATGATGGATGGTTCCTTGGTCTGTGCTGGGACCTTAGTGGGTCCTTATTAGAGTTCTCTGTTTATTTGCAACAAGTAGCTCCAAGGGCTGAAAGGCAGAGTTGTTTCAGTCAGGAGGGCTACGTGTGGTTATGCTGGCCTTACAGTAAGCAAGGGACTTTGACTTATAATCTCTGTGAATAGTGTGCCCCTGGGGTTTTGAATGCATAATCCCCACAGATGTATGTAGCTGCCTGACATAAGTAGGAATTATAGTCTCTGACCTTTCTGTTTTGCTCCTAATATGAGAGATAAACTAGCCCAGGTCAAATGAGTTTTTCAATAAAACCTAATGAGTTTGTGTAATGCCTAACTAGCAGGCAAACTGGTACAAATGTTAAATGCTTAAATTCTAGAGCTCTTTCTAATTTACTTAGAAGACCTGCATGCATAATACATAATGTGTTGGGTTGTTACCTGGAAGGTTAGTAGTTTGAATCCATCAGCTTTGCTGAGGGAGAAAGATGAGCAATCTCCTCTTGTACAGATTATTGCTGTGGAAACCTGATGAGGGTTGCTGTGAGTAAGAACTGACTCGATGGCTGCAGTTTCTAATTTACTGTAATGGCTTTTAATTCTTGGCTAAAATGATCTGTGAAAGCACAAAGTTCTGTTTCTTCATTTTATGTGACAAGCATGATGATGGACATAAATATAGGTGGGAAAGAAAACTGAAATCTGGTAAATGGATTTAGAAATAGTTTGGTGAATTAGACAAATAGGAAAACAAAATGTCTTTTCTTTGACTCATCAGGTACTAATTAGCAGTGGAGAGTAATGATACAGACCTATGAAGGCTTAATGTGCTGTGCCTGCAAATGGCTCATTATATGGAACTTCATTAAAGAATGAATTTTTCACAAACTTAATTGGGAGTAATGATTTAATTGATACCTAGCATGGAGAAGGCACAGAGAGTTGTGGTTCTTTTGTTTGCTTTGCTAGGAGCAGTGAATAAGTAGTGTATTTTAGTTTCTTGTGGCTGCCTTAACAAAGCCTGGATGGCTTGTTCTCTCATGATTCTAGAGGCTGGAAGTTTGAATTCAGAGTGTTGACAGAGGCATGCTTTCTCTGAATATTTTAAGGGAAGGTTCTCTGGTTGCTTCCAGTTTCTGGTAGCATCAAGTGTTCCTGGCTTGTAATGACTTAATTGCCATCTTTGCTTTCATCTTCACATGTCTGTCTTTCCTATGTTTCTCTCTCTCTGTATCCCCTCACCCCCAACGATGCTGTTGTTAGGTGCTGTCAAATTGACTACAACTGATAGCAATTTATGAACAACAGATCTGAATCGTGCTCTATCCTATGCCATCTTCACAATCTATGATATACTCAAACTCATTGTTAAAGTTGCTGTGCTAAATCATCTTTTTTGAGAGTTGTCCTCTCTTTTGATAACCTCTACCTTCACCAAAATGGTATCTTTTCCCCAGGAATGACTCCTACCAATAACATGCCAAAAATATGCTCTAAGGAGCACCCTGGTTGTACTTCCTCCAAGATAGATTTGTTTGTTCTTTTGACAGTGTGTGCATACTCTTTTCCAATACTTCAAATGCATTGATTATTCTTCTTTTGTCATCCTTATTCATTGTTCATCTTTGAGATGCATAGGCAATAATAGAAAGTACTATAGCTTGGATCATCCACACCTTAGCCTTTTAGACGAATATTCTTGCTCTTTAGCACTTTGGCGAGGTCCTTGATAGCAGATTTTTTCCAATGCAAGACCTCTTTATATATATACATACATATGTGTATATATATATTTTAAAATCACATGAACAATTTAATTTGTAACCTAAAATCAGAACTCTGTGTATTATTTTTAGAAATTTTTTTAATTGGTTTGCTGACAAAATTTGTATACATTGTGTTTCACACTATTCCTCCTTATTGTGTTCCATACAATCATTCTCAGGCATTATGTTTTACAAAATTAGTCACCATTGAACGTTGTCCATCTTTACACTGTCTTTTCACCTGGATCCTTCCATTTCCTTCCCCCCACCCATCCACCAAACTGTGCAATGCCGTAGTTTTGCCTCTACTTATCCTTACCCCTCCATTTCCACTCCTTTCTTTCCTTAAGTCCCCACACATGTTTTGCTAGTTATCCTTCTATTAAGGGTCCTATGCAGTATTTGTTCTTATGAGATTGAGTTAGTTAACTCAACATAATGTTCTTCATTACCTCCAAGTTATGTAGCATTTTTTGAAATTACTGTTCCTGAGTGCTACCACAATTTCTCAATCCATTCCGTTTTGGTTGGTCATTTGAACTATTTCCATGTTCTTGTGATGGTGAATAACACTGCTATGAACATTGACATACAAATCTCCATTTGTGTCTCAGATCTAATTTCCTTGAGGTATAGTCCTTGGAGTTTCTATGTTCAACTTTTTGAGGAAAATCCAAACTGTCTTCCAGAGTGGTTGTACCATTTTACAATCCCACCAATAGTGTATGAGAGTTGCCACCTCTCAATATCCTCTACAACATTATTGCTTTCTCTATTACTAAACTTTTCCATTGTTACTGGGGTGAGATGGTATCTCATTGTGGTTTTGATTTGTGTCTCTCTTGCTGTTATGTGCTGTTGAGTTGCTTGTGACTCATAGTGACCCTATGTACAACAGCTCTGAACTCTGCTCTATACTGAGCCAACTTTATTTCTCTGACACACCTATCCCCATTACCCCAGGCGCTGAGTCAATCCATCTCAACCAGGTCTTCCTCTCTTGTGCTGTTCCTCCACCCTTCTAAGTATGATGTCTCTTTCCAAGAACTCATCCCTTTTTGCAACACACCCAAAGCATCAGGATCCTAGCCTCCAAGGAGCTGCCTGATTTTACCCTCTCCACAACGAACCTATTTAATCTCCCAGCAGTCCATGGTATTCAATACTCTTCTCCAGCACTACAACTCAAAGACATCAATTCTCCTTTATCATCCTTATCCAGATTTCTGATGCAAAGCAAGTAATTTCAATGACTATGGCCCTGGATAAGACACACCTTAATCTCTAGACTGACATCATTGCTCTTCAGTACTCTGGAAAGGTGTCTGACAGCAGATTTTCCAAATGTGATTTGTCTTTTGATTTCCTGGCTGCTGCTACCAAAAGTGTTGATTGCGGAGCCAAGCAAACTGAAGCTATTAACAATCTCAGTCTCTTCACTCTTTATCATATTGCCAGTGATTTTGAGCATTTTTTCATGTTTCTGTTGGCCATCTGAATATCTTCCTCTTTGAAAAGTCTTTCTATGTCTTTTGCCCATTTTGTAATTGAGTTATCAGTCTTTTTCTCCTTGAGGCCCAGGAGTATTCTGTAAACTTTGTTATGAGACCTTTTTCTGAGATGGTATTGTCAAGTGTGTGTATCAAGTCAGTAGGTTTTCTTTTCACCCTGTTGTAAAAAGTTTTTGATGTGCACAGAGATTTAATCTTTAGAAGGTCTCATTCATCAATTTTATCCACCCAGATTGAGTGTTTATGGCTGTATTTGGCAGTCTCTTTATACTGTAGACTAGGTCTTCTAAGCTTGGTCCCGGTTTGTCTTTTACAACCTTTATAGTTTTGGGCTTTACTTCCAAGTGTCTGATCCACCTTGAGTTGATTTTTGTGTATGGTGTGAGATATGGATCTTGTGAAAGCTTTCTGCAGGTGGCAATTCCGTTTTGCCGGTACCATTTGTTGAAGAGGTTGTCATTTGATAGGTTTTATATCCTTATCAAATATCAAT
This sequence comes from Elephantulus edwardii, assembly GCF_000299155.1. NCBI lineage: Eukaryota > Metazoa > Chordata > Mammalia > Macroscelidea > Macroscelididae > Elephantulus > Elephantulus edwardii. Next base: position 18,576,524 of record NW_006399781.1, read on the forward strand.
CGACCACAGACAGATGGGTCCATTTCTAGGTTCTCAATTCTATTCCATTGGTCTATGTGCCTGTCATTGTACCAGTACCATGCTAATAATTCAAGATACTAAAGAGCTGAACAGAAGATTCCAAAAGGCAGCACGGAATGACAAAGCAAAATATTACAATGAAATGTGCGAGGAG
>NW_006399781.1:18578258-18580589 GCF_000299155.1 Elephantulus edwardii
ACATGTTGTAAGGAGAGACAGGTTCTTGGAGAGGGACATCATGCTTGGTAGGGTGGAGGGACAGCGCAGGAGGGGAAGACCCTCTATGAGGTGGACTGATTCAGTGACTAGGGTGATCGGGATGGGTGTGTTGGAGGCAGTGTGATTGGCACAGGAGAGAGTAGGGTTTGGGTCTGTTGTACATAGTGTCACTATGAGTTGCAAACAACTCGACGGCACATAACAACCACCACCACCACCACCACCACCACCACCACCACTGTGTAGTAGGTTTGCAATCAGGGAATGCTATGCTTCTTACTTCATTTTTGTTTCTCAGAAGTGTTTTTCTTATTCAGGGTCTCTTTCCTCTCCACATAAACTGGGCAATTTCCCTTTCAAATTCCTTGAAAATATTAATTTGGTATCTGGATTGGGATTGTGTTGAGCATGTAGATTGCTTTTGATAGGATTGTCATTTTCACAATATTGAGTCTTCCTATTCAAAGAATAGGGCACATTTCCCCATTTCTTTAGGTTTTTTTTATTGTGTCTGGTGTAAATGTTCTGTAGTTTTTCTTTGTACAGGTCTTTTGTATCTCTAGTTAGGTTCATTCCCAAGTATCCCAGTTTGTGGTTGGATATTGTAAATATTACTGTTTTCTTGGTTCCAGCCTGCCCTGCTGTGTGGAGACCAGATTGCCCAGCCAAGTGGAGACCACCCTGCTGCTGCCCTGTTGTCCTGCACCAGAAATACCAATATCATATAAATAGACGCCTTCCCCTTTGCCTGGAAATTTGAGTAAAAAGTTTATTATTGGGGATATGTCCTTCCATTTTGGGATTCTTGCCTCCATGTCTGTGCAGCTATCCCAGGGGGCCAAACATGACAAGGAAGTTTGGGACAGAGAGCTGCAAGCAAAGGACTTTCTCAAGCTTTTTGCAAGAGGGAGCGCTGCACATAAGCTGCTTGAGTTGGTGGCCCTGATCTTGCACCACTCCAGAGCAAAAGGAAGACATTAAGCTTCAGGAGAGAAGATTGCATCAGGTGAGACACTGTACCCAGACAGAACACTTTCCAGTGCTTGTGGGGAGCTAGGACAGAGGATCGGCTGGGGATAGGTCCCTAATTGGGATTGTTGCTTTAGTGAATACGGGGCCATCCCTCTTTTGATTTTTTGACTGGTATTACCATAGGAGTTAATTGTGGATCCAAGCAAAATGAAACTGTTGACATCTTCAATCTTTGTTCCATCTATCATGATGCTGTTTATTGGTCCAGTGGTGAGAATTTTTGTTTTCTTGTTTAGATGTAATTCATATTGAAGGCTATAGTCTTTGATCTCCTGCCGTAAGGGCTTTAAATTTTCTTCATTTTTTGGAAGCAGTGTTGGTCATCTGCATAATTCAGGTCAATCTTTCTCTAATCCTAGTGAAACATTCTTTTTTGTATAGTCCAGCTTCTTGAATTATTTTCTGAAGTACAGATTGAATAGGTATAGAGAAACGATATAACCCTGACACACATCTTTCCTCCTATAAAACCTTGCGGTGTTCCTTGTTCTGTTTGGGTAACTTCTTTTTCTGTGTATAGGTTTGACATGAGCACAGTTAAATGTTGTGGAATTCTCAATATTATTCATAATTTATTATGATTCACACAGCCAAATGTCTTCACATATTAAAGAAGACACAAATAAGCATCTTTATGATATTCTCTGCTTTCAGCCAAGATCCATGATACCAGTAATGGTGCCATAAGGATACCAGCCATAAAAAGATTGTTGTTATTATGTTTGTACTGTTGGATTTGAACTGACTCATAGCTGATTCTCTAGTGGGTTTTCAGAGGTATAAGTAGCATGGAAGGAGATTTACTATCTTTCTTCTATGGAGCAGTTGGTGAATTTAAACTGCATCCCTTTGGATTGGCAGCATGACTTCTTATTAATCCACCAAAGCTTCCTATGAAAAGATGAAGGTCCACTTTAATGATGTTATTATTGTGTACTATCAAATCAGAACTGACCCATGACTGACCCTCTGGTGGGTTTTCAGAGGTAGTGAATCAGATGGGAGGAGATTGCCCATTTTTCTCCTGAGGAGAGGCTGGTATACCCTTAACAGTGTACCTTTGGGATTGTAGTGCAGCTTCTTGCCAGCAGGCCACCAGAGTTCCTTATGACCTTATATTAACAAATCATATTTGCAGTGACTCTATTTCCAAATAAGGCCACATTCATAGTTACTGAGGCGATTGTTGTTGTTGTTGTTATGTGCTGTCGAGTCGCCTGCGACTCATAGCGACCCTATGTACAACAGCCCTAAACTCCGCTCTGTCCTGTGCCAATC
>NW_006399781.1:18582099-18586764 GCF_000299155.1 Elephantulus edwardii
TCCCAAAGAAAGGCGACCCAACAGAATGTGGAAACTACAGAACAATCTCACTGATTTCACATGCAAGCAAGATTTTACTGAAGATTATCCAAAGATTATACAAACTGAGGAGATTAGGATTTGACCATTTATTTTTTGGGAACACAACTCAACCCATTACACAATGCAACCTCAAAGGTAATAGGTGATTGTGGACATGGGCTCCATGTGAAGCTAGCTTTTCATTAGTGTCCCTATTCCTTCTTGGAGTAAAGACGTGACTGTGATAAAACTACATATAATTTAAATTGACATTGCTAACTATTGTAAAACTACAACAAAAACCCTACTTTGTTTTCATGTGTTGAGAAACACATTATGGCAGTGGAATTCAGTGGTGGAATTCTTACTTTCCATTTGAAAGACCTGGAATTTTTGGCCGTTGTACCCCATCTGTGTGGAGTTTCCAATGCTACTATCATACTCAACAAGTTTCAGTGGAGTTTCCTGATTAAGATGGACTGGGAAGAGAGATGCAGAAGTAGGCAGCGTTTTGATCCATTGTGCACACACGGGGGTTGTCATGAGCTGAGGGCTGACTTGATGGCAGTCAACAACAATAACAACAGTGAGAAAACACATTCCAGGGAGATTTCCGTGTCTTAATGCTTTCTTCAGAGAAGGTGTTGGTGCCTTGATGGAGGACAGGCATTTGATTCTGGGATCTTGTCTTTGCCTTTCCCTCATATTTGCTACCCACACATTTACCAGACAAGGGATCCTTGAGCTGTAGGACAGTGTTTATGTTTGATACCTTTTATGTCCTTGCTGTTAGATAGGTAGGCCACACGACTCTGGAAGATCACACAGCCATTTAATCCCTTTTTACTTCCTTCAGCACCTCCAGGGTGTCCAGCTGGCTGTAGGTGCTCAGGACAGGACAGATCTGGAGGAGCTGTGGTGACCCAGAGAGAACAGTCTAAACTAAGGAGATGAACTAAGTCAAGAATTCTAGCTTGAAAGTCAAATTACAGGATCGAGGAAGGTCTGAAAATGCAGATCAAACAAATCAAGTATACAGAACTAGAATGGAAGGAGAGCAAGACCTGGAGAAAAGTAAGCACTTTCCTTTCATAGTGCTGTTGTAACAAAAATACAAGTATATGGAGTTAAAGAATAGAAATTTGTTTCCTCACAGTTCATGAGACTGGGAGTGTGAATTCAGGCTTTATGTGGAGGTCTTTGGCTGACCTTCCAGTGGCTGTAAATCTCACAGGAGAAGATTGTCCTTTCTCCCTCAGAGCAGCTGATGCATTCAAACTTTATGATTTTGAGTTGGCATTTAAACGTCTATCCCACTAGGCCCCCAGACCTCTCTTATTTCACTTCTAGTCACTGGTAATCCTAGTTCCTGGCTTTGTAAATTCATTTGACTCCGTTGTCATTACATAGTTTTTTTCTTCCCATTTATACTCACTTTTCTAATGGCTATTCTGTTCCTTGAACTGATAAATTCAAACTCATTGCAGTTCTCTCCTTCATCTATTTCAATTCAGTATACATTATTTATCCCCTCTTTTGTAAGGTACCCCCAACTCTGATGTCAGTCCCTTTTTACAACAGTGGCACCATGCAGTATTTGTGCTTTTGTGACTGAGATATTTCACTCAGCATAATGTCCAGCATAATGTCCTCCAGGGTCACCCATTTTGTATAATATTGCATGAGTTCCTTGTTTTACAATGCAGTGTAGTATTCCATTGTGTGAATATACCACAGCTTCTCTATCCGTTCATTTGTTAAAGGGCACTTAGGTTTTTTCCATCTCTTTGCTATTGTGGACAAAGCAGCAAAAAACGAGGGTGTGCATTCACAGAGGTTTCTTAACTAGACCCACTGCTAGTTTCCCATTTTTCATTTAATGTTGTGTTCTTTTAAATTGCCCATTCTAAAAAGCAGGCCTGGTGGTCTATGGGACAGTCGATAAAATGTGCTGAGAGACTTGGCAATGTGGGTTGCAGGATTTAAGTGTGTGGGAGTACTAAAAACTCTAACCTGATGGCTACTCTGAATCATCTCTTTCCACCCTTGTTTTCAGCAATTCCACGTGGTCATGTTTTGGGTCAAATATTCTCAGGTACTAGAGACCATTCCTTTAGATTGTATTGGGTAGCTGGGGTCCCTGATTGTCTCAGTGGTCATTTTTGTCCTCTATCCCTCGACCCTACTCTTTACCCCTCAGGAGGGGCTAAATAACATAAGACTTGCCATCCCACATCTGAAGGGTGGCTTTCCCCCTGTTGTGGGGCATCTGCCAAATACACTGAAGGAAGTGGTGAAAGTTCACATGGAGAGCCAATCATGAAAAACAGCTGGAGATACACGAACTATGATGCTGTTGCATTGTTGCTGTTGTTGTGTGCTGCCAAGTCAGGACCAAATCACAGCTGACCCTCCAGCAGGTTTTCAGAGGCAGTAAATAGCATGGAAGGAGATTGCCCATCCTTCTTCTGTGGAGAAGCTGGTGGATTTGAAACACATGCCTTGAAATTGCAGTGCAGCTTGTTAGCAGAAGGCCACTAGAGCTCTATATATGGAGGACAGTTTTGATGAATCTATAGAGATGTTAAAAATAATCTTAGCCTTTAGGGAAGAAAAAATTATTTTTATGTTTAATGAGTTACCGCTTTTTTTATTATGAAAGAAATATATGGATAACAATTCAATGCTATTTCATGCAGTGATAATTTCTTACAGTACTAGTTGTTTCTAAAATATTTTCTTAAAATAGATATGTTTATGTATATGGATGCATAACAACTAATTACAGGAATAGTATATAGTGTATTTTTATATAAAAATCCATTCTTGAATATTCTATCATAGAAATAATATTGTACGCATCTAAATGAAAACTCTAAATCCACTTTAGAGAAATGTGAAAAAATACAGATCCGAATTCTAATATAGGGAGCTCTGGTGGCCTAGTGGCAAGAAGCTGCATTACAATTGTAAAGGCACACAGGAGAAGGATGGGCAATCTCCTGCCATGTGAGGAACTGCTTCTGAAAGCCCACAAGAGGATCAGCTATAGGTCTGTTCTGACTCAATAATACTTGTCCACAAGCTAATGTTAGCTGATTGGACTTGCCAGATAGACTGGGGGTCTCTTAGCCAGCCAGCATTTGGCCATGTCTGTATTTAAAAATACAGGTAGTGACTGATTTTGAGATGAGTATTCTTTTAAGTGGTACAGCAGTGGTCTGTCTATTTGCTGTACAGAAGTAACTTGGCATTGCTGAGATGCTGAACAACTGTGTCATGTTGTTGTTGTTGTTGTTAGGTGCCATTAAATCATAGACGACTATAGCAACCCAGTGAAAGAAAGACCTGAGCACTGTTCAGAGAGTTTCTGGAGGAAGCCATTTCTGAAATGGATGCCACTCCTGCTTCCAAGCTTGTTTTAATCAGGAAGCTCAACCAAACACTGTCCACCATTGGTAACCATTATCGTATTTGGCACATCAGTGTCACAGTGTTTAGCATTACATCAACTGTGAGTTACCTCTGTACGGCAATGCACAGACCAGTGTTATACCATGTAGAATTTAAAAACAATTTAAACCAGGCCTGAGGGCTGCAGATTAAATCACCCACTTTTGACTTGGTAGCATAACTTTCTGTCCACTAGGCCAATGTAGCTCTCTCTATGTTTTTGTTGTTATTGTTGTTAGGTACCGTTGAGTTGTAGATGACTCATAGCGACCCTATGAATGAAATGCTACCAACTGTGCCATAGGTGTGCCAAACACCGTGATGGTTACATGTTGTGAGCTCTGTTTGGTGGAGCTCCCAGATTGATTTAGGTTTGGAAGCAGGAGTGGCATCCACTTCCTAAACCACATGCCTGTGGAAACTCTATGAACACAGAGAAATGATGCTAGTTATAGAAGACGGTTTAGGTCTTTTGTTCATAGGGTCGCTATGAGTTGTACTTGACTTGACGGCACTTAACAACAATACCACAACAATATAGGGCACTCTGGTGATACAGTCTCAAAGAATTTGGGCTATTATTAATTCTAATATATGTCCCAACAACAACAATTCTAATATGGGAGCTCTCCTGACCTAGTGGTAAGGAGCTGTGCTGTCAACCTAAAGGTTCAAATCCATCAGCTATTCCAAGGGAGAAAGAGAAGCAATTTCCTCTTGTTTCATTTACCACCTCTGAAAACCCACTGGAGGGTCAGCCATGAGTAGGTTCTGATTCAATAATATTAAATTCTAAAATAGGATACGCTAGTGTCTGAAAGGAGTTGGGCTATTAACCCCAAGTTCAAGTCTCTCTGAAGAGTTGAATCCACCAGTAACTCCAAGTAGGAAAGATGGGCAATCTTCTCCCAAATTTATAGCCTCAGAAACCAGCTAGAGTGTCAGCTATGAGTTAGTTCTGACAAGACAGTAAGTGAGTCAGTGAATGAGTGAATTCCAGTATAAGAAGCTCTAGGGTATAGAGTGTCATATGCTACACAGCAAATGGAAAGGTTTGAATCCACCAGGTGCTTCCTTGGAGAAAGATGAACAATGTCCTCCCACAAAGATTTAAAGCTTTGGAAACTTGATGGAGGGTCACTAGAAGTTGAAATTAATTTTATGGTAGTGAATGAATTCTAATATATCAGA
>NW_006399781.1:18587058-18604245 GCF_000299155.1 Elephantulus edwardii
TAGTGACCCTCCATCAAGTTTCCAAAGCTTTAAATCTTTGTGGGAGGACATTGTTCATCTTTCTCCAAGGAAGCACCTGGTGGATTCAAACCTTTCCATTTGCTGTGTAGCATATGACACTCTATACCCTAGAGCTTCTTATACTGGAATTCACTCATTCACTGACTCACTTACTGTCTTGTCAGAACTAACTCATAGCTGACACTCTAGCTGGTTTCTGAGGCTATAAATTTGGGAGAAGATTGCCCATCTTTCCTACTTGGAGTTACTGGTGGATTCAACTCTTCAGAGAGACTTGAACTTGGGGTTAATAGCCCAACTCCTTTCAGACACTAGCGTATCCTATTTTAGAATTTAATATTATTGAATCAGAACCTACTCATGGCTGACCCTCCAGTGGGTTTTCAGAGGTGGTAAATGAAACAAGAGGAAACTGCTTCTCTTTCTCCCTTGGAATAGCTGATGGATTTGAACCTTTAGGTTACCCTTTTTGATGTAAGTCTTTTGAAAATTTACATGCAGGTTTCGTGAATTCAGAAAGTGAACATAAAAGGTAAGAGCATCTAGATTCTGTTTCCCTGAAAGCACAGTGAAAAAATGACCTTGTTAGAGACTAGTCTGGTGGGGCAAAAGTCTTGGTTAAATTGAAAGCTATATATGTCTTATCCTTGTTATAATAATGATTATAGTACCTTACTTTGTGTTGCTAACCAAGAAGGCAAAGAGCAAAAGGGTTTGCAAGTCACTTTATTTATCTTCTTCTTCTTCAGTATATTGTTTTGTCTTATTGCCTGGAAAAGGAATGTTTTTACTAGTATGCTTGTGAGCTCCAAATGTTAGAAAATGTGTTTGTTGCAGGAAACTATAGTAAGTTACTGTAACCATAAATCATATAGAAAATGGAATTTTTTTGTGTAAGCTATATCTGAACATCTCCCAGTCCTTTGTTAATTAACCCACCATTCTCATATATATGAGCTTATCATCTCTATGTTAATAGACTTTCCACTATATATTCTATGTGTGTTTTCTTGTGAGTCAAAAGTAACTGATTCTAATATAGTTTTCTCCCTGAAGGCCTGTTTGAAAGAATGAATATTTCTTGTGATTTTGGTCCAAATAGTGCAGAACTCTTCTACAATATGCTCTCAATTAATGAAAACGGGCTCTTCAGACTGTATTTGTCTTTTGTATTTTAAACTGACAGTGATTACTACCCCACACTGTAGGTATTTTTAGACAATGACTGCTCATATTGTTCTATTTTGTACCAAACACATTTTGCAGTGTGGGTTGTTTATAGCAGGACATACAATGAAATATAAGGAATTGTGTGGCTAATCCAAAGGTCATGCCTCGCTGGTGGTTCAAATTTACCAGAGCAGCTCCACAGGAGAAAGATGAGCAATATTTTTCCATATGATTCATAGACTCTAAAAATTCACTAGAGAGTCAGCCACGAATTGATTATGACTTGATGGTGATGAGTTTGAGTTTTGAGTTGTTTTACTGTGAAAGAGAATACTCTTTCTGTATCCTTTATGATTTTGTATTCTGGTGAAAGGCTTTGATCCATAATGGCTGTCCCAGGTGTGTGAATGGTGGTACTGGACCACCAAGAAGCAAATGATGTTATGAGGGTGGATGTTACAAGGGTGTGTTTCATGGAGTCATTGAAGAAGCCAGTGTGAAGTTGAAAAAGCAGTTAGAGATTGGTGGACATCCTTTGACACTATGAATAACATCAGAAAAATTGTAGCCTGGGATATGTTATGGTTGGAATGTGTTCTCTAAAAAGATATTGAAGTGCAAGTCCCTGGTCCCTGTAAATGTAACCTCATTTGAAGATAATATCTTTGACTGTATAATTAGTTAACATGGTGTTGTATTAGTCCTAATCCCATATTACTGATATCCTTATAAAAAGGTGAAAATACACACATACATAACAATAAAAAGGGAAGACAGATGGCATTGTGAAGATATAGAGACTAGAGCTATATTTTATAGTTGAGGGGTGCCCGTGCCTTCTAGAAACTGGAGGAGACAGAAAGAACATGCCCTTTCAGACTTCTTTCTTATATTTATCTCAACCATGAGTTCAGATTTCTATCTTCCAGAATTGTAAGAGTACAGATTTCTGTTGTTTTAGGTCACTTATTTTGCAGTGCTTTGTTAGGGCAGTCCTAGAAAGGAACTCAGAATGACTGGCTGGCCACTGAATGAATGGAGGTGGGGAGAAACCTATGGGAGAGAGACTGTTCCAAAGTCAGGGGTAATGATGGAGTAGATAGTGATTGCCTGTGAATCATTCTGGGGACACAGCTTCACCTGGGAGATGCTACAATCGACTCCTGATCTCTGATGGAGTTGATATCTAACTTCCACTACCTTTACCAAGCAAAAGGTATATTTACAATATGGCACAGCATTGAAAAACAAGTAGTACAGGAAGGCATTCTTCTGGGCATACTCTTTAGAGTTAGGCTTTTCTGTAAGCCTTTTCTTGGCTTATTGTCATGATTGTTATGAACAGGAACTGACTCTCCAGCAGGTTTTCTGAGACTGTAAATTGCGTAAGAGGAGATAATCTTTTCCCATGGAGCAGCTGGTTGATTTTTGAACTGTTTTCGTTTAGGCTGGCAGTGCAAATCCTTACTGTGTATCTGCACATAGATATTCATTGACATTCAGGTGATTCTGAACTCATGAGAACCCTGCATAGAGTTCCCAAGGTTCTAAATCTTTAAGGGAAGAGACATCTTATCTTTCTCTCAAGAAATAGCTGATGTATTCAAACCACCAACCTTCTGGATAACAGCCCAACATGTTACTCCTTAAACCACCAGAGCTCTTTTCAGGTGAATATAAGCAGAACCACATTTTAAGTCATATGTCCAGATGGCTAAAACCATAATAGATGTCTTTTCTGTAATATGAATTTATTTTATTTTTAAGTTGTAACTAGGAGGTGTGAATCTAAACACAATCATTCAGAGTTTTTCTCACCTCTTTCCCCTGGAGTTAGGACTAAGCTTGGAGAGTCTGGTGAACAGAGGGACTGTGGAGCATCAGATGAGAGAGGAAGGAAGTATCTCCTCACCTGAGCATTATGGCGTTCTTGTTCCCATTGGTTCTAGTCATGCGTGCATGTAGATTGCTCTTTTCCCCCTACCCTTCCACCTGTATTAAGGATCTCCAGTGGTGTATTGCAAAAGTTATCAGGCCGGTAACGAAAACGTTGGCAGTTTGAATTCATCAGCCAATCTACAGATGAAACATGGGCAGTATCCTCCCACAAAAATTTCTGGCCTCAGAAACCCTTGGTGGGTTGTCCTGAGTCAGAATCAACTAGATGGCAATGGATTTGGGGTTTTGCTTTCATCTTTGATAGCTACTAATAGACTTTGGTCTTTGTACTGTCTTTTCTAGGTATTTCATATTAGTGAAATCATACAACATTTGTCCTTTTTTTGACTGATATATTTTACTTAGAAGAAATGATATATATCTAAAAAAAGCTCTATTTCTTATAATCCAAAAGTCTTGACTTTTGAATGTCTTAGAATTATTTCTTCTAGGAGTATCAAAAGCCTACTTTAAAACAAAAAAGTCAAGGATTGATACCTTTGTTCTCTGTGTAGTATTTCTTTGAGGGAGGATATGCAGAATATCTGATCTACTGTCTGAAAGCTCATAGAGTAAAAGGGAAGATAGGACCAAAGATTACACAACTATGAAAATAACCTGTGCGTGTGTGTGAGCAGTGCCTGAATATACTCTTCTAGTCATTTTAAAAATAATCTTCAGCAAGATTACACTTGCAGAGAAAGAAGAAAGATGGCCGACCTGAGTGTAATGTGGTGCTCATCGCCTCACAACCGGCCTTCAGACAACCTTGGTTTGAGTCCTTATTCTACTGTCTTTATTACTTTTTCAACATTGAACAAGTCTGTTCACCACTCCAGAAGCCCCTTCTCTATTTGTGGAAGGGGAAAGTAATAATACCTACTTCAAGTTACAATTAGACCACTTGGTTGAGAGGAAGGGGGCAATGATGGCAGTGGAAGTGCTGTCGCTGGCCACAGACCTCAAAAGAGCCCAGGGTGGGGTGGAGGGAGATCCACCCTTGGGGAAAGCTACCCAACCACTGGGGAGAGTCACTTGGCCTCTGGGGAGAGCCACATGGCAGGGGAGAGCCACTTGGAAGGGGAGAGTCACTTGTCAGGGAATAGATACCTGGCAGGGGAAAGCTATCCAGCTCCTGGGTAGAGTTGCTCAACTCCTGGGGAGAACCACAAGGCCCTGGGGAGAGTCACCCAGGCTCTAGAGAGAGAAGCTTGGTCCCTGGGGAGAGATGCCTGGCGTGGGAGAACTGACCAGCTCCTGGAAAGAACCACCAGGTCCTTGGGGAGAGCCACTAGGCCCCTGGGGGGGGGGTCAGGGGGAAGAGCCACCTTGCAGGGAAGAGCCATCTGGTAGAGGGGAGCTTCCTGGCCCCTGGGGAGAGCTACTTGGCCCCAGAGGAGAGACACCCAGCCCCTGGGGAGAGACACCTTCCTGGGGAGAGCTGCCTGGCAGGGGAGAACCACCTGGCCCCTGTGGAGAGCCACCTGGTCCCTGGGGAGAGCTACCTGTTGTGTATGAGGAGGAACTTTATCCAAGCCACTTTCCTTCATCTCCTCCAGTACACCTGTAAGTAATGCCTTCAAAGCCCCTTTCTCTGCAACTCACAAGTTTGTTTTCTCTAAGTTTGCTCTCTTTCCTATAGGTAACCTGAACACTAAGTCTTGTTTCAGAACCTAAACCCTGAGCCAGGTCCCAGAGACAAAAGGGAAATACAACTGCCTGCTAAGGAAATGAAGGTGGATGGAGTCTCAACGTTCAGCCAGTCACTCCCACTGGACTCTCTCATGCAAACACCTTGCAGTCAAGAGGGCAGAAAACATCATGAAAACATCTTTTTTTAAAATTGGGGTTTTAATGAAATATAGAGAACTGGGATTTCCATTCATTCATTATTGCACATTTTACTCCCTGTCTACTCCTCCCATCCCCCAGTTCGCTTTTCTCTTTGATGAAAAAAAAAATTCTTTCATTATTATACAATTTCCCTCCTCGTTCCAGTCCACTTAACTAAAGTTCTTCCAAGCTTTTCTCTAATGAAATTTATAGTCCTTGGTTTTAGTCCTAGGTCCTTGAATTGGTTTTTGTGTATGGTGTGAGGTTTGATTATTGTTTGAGTTTTCTGCAGATAGTTTTCCAATAAGGATGTCATTTCCCCAATTGTCTGATTTCATTTCCTTGTCAAAAATCAGTTGACGATAGGTTGATGGGCTGATTTCTGGATTCTCAATTCTATTCCATTGATATATGTGTCTGTCATTGTACCAGCACCGCACTGTCTTGATCAGCATGGCAGTGTAGTAGGATTTGAAATCAGAGTGTTTCTCTTTTTTAAGGAGTGCTTTTCTTATTTGGGGTCTCTCTTTAACCCAGATGAAATTGGAGATTGCCTTTTCTATCTTGTTGAAGAATGGAATTGGTATTTGTATTGGGATTGCTTTGAACTTGTACTTTACCTTTGGCATTATTGTCATTTTTTACAATATTGAGTCTTTCTATCCATGAGTAAGGTACATTCTTCCATTTCTCCAGGTCTCTTTTTGTTTCTTGTAGTAATGTTTTATAATTTTCTTTGAATAGATCCTTTGTGTTTTTCGTTAGATTTACTCCCAAATATTTAATCTGTGATTAGCTATTGTGAAGGGTATTGTTTTCCTTAGCTCCATCTCTGTATTCTCTTTGTCACTATAGAGAAATCCAACTGATTTTTGTATGTTGATCTTGTATCCTGCCATTTTGCTGAATTGATCAAGTATGTCCAGTACATACAGGAACTTTGAATGGGAATTTTTTTCTTTCAGTTTTCCACATATGCTATTCCATTGTGTTCTAGCTCTCAGGATTTCTGCTGAGAAATCAGAACCTAATTGTTTCCCCTTTGTAGGTGACTTTGTTTTTCTCATGCTTCTTGTAGCATTCTATCTTTATCTTTTTATTTGGAGAATTTGACTATGATATGTTTTGGTTTTTTTGAGGGAGTCTAGTCTATTTGCTTTTCATTGTGCATCTTGAATGTGAATTTCCCTGTTCTTCATAACACCTGGGAAGTTTTCTTTTAGTATTTCTTCTACAATTTTCTCAGTGATTCTTCCGTCACTCCCATGTTCTGAAATTCCAATTATATGTATGCTGTTCCTTTTGATGTCATTTCACATGGTTCTAATGTTTTCTTCATGTGTCATCTCTAATTTTTCTTCTAGTGTGTTTCCATTGAGGCTCTTGTCTTCCAGCTCACTGATTCTCTGTTCCATCTCTTCAGTTCTAGTTTTGGTATCTCCAATGTATTAGACACTTCTGCCATTTCAGTCTTAATACTCTGGATTGCATCTTTATGCTTTTCTGTTTCTTTTAGTACTTGTTGGCTGTACCCTTTCTCTCTTGAGGTGTTTTTCTAAGTTTTTGTACCTCTTTATCTACACTTTCAATTCTTTCTTTCATCTTTTTCATTTTTCTTCTGTAGTTGTTCAAGTTTCTCATCATCAATATATTTCTTCTGGATCCCTGTCTCTTGTGTATTTGCCCCCTTAATGGCTTCCATTGTTTCTTCCATCATATGCAACTTCTTCTATAGCTATTCAAATAACTCCATATCAACGCATTTCTTCTGGTTCTCTGTATCTGGGGAATTAACTTGCTCTGCATTTTTAGAAGAAGGGCTATTTTGTTTTTTCATTATTATTGAGGCAGCCTGCTGCTTTCTTTACATTATGTGAATCTTTCCCCTAATAGATGTTAGGCTGTTATAAATATGTAATGTTCCAGAGTATGGTGATGTTCTGTGTAGGACCTATATATAGGTGCTCCCCTCTTGTCCCTCAGGCCTATCACCCTCAGGCCTAAAGTGGGATTACTGTTGTCTTCCAGAAACCATGGCTGTTCCATGCCTCTTCTCTGTTTGCTTAAGAAATATCAAGCTCCCCACACATTATAGACAGTAGAGTTCAAAGTCAATTTACCTGAATGGTAGAATGCATGAATATATTGCCCTCCAGAAACTATGGCTGTTCCACGTCTCTTCCCCCTGGACACTGAATTCTTGTTGTATATAAAGCATCTCAGATTATTTTTGTGCATACCAATTAAATAAATTTGGAGAGCTGATACAACTTTATTAATTTTAAACCAAGGGTCTCCCCTTACTCTGTTCAGATAACCCTCTGTTTGTCTATGCAAAGGTTTTGTATGAATACAAGATTCATATGACACTAAAACAATATCCTTCATTGTATACCTTTTTCCCAGCCTGAATTTCTGACAATTCCTTCTTAATGTACTGCTGCAATAGTTTGAATTATTTTTAGAAAGATTTTACTTGTGAGGGGGTACTGATGATATTCTTCATTAATTTCTGCATTCTGTTGAATCACCTTTCTTTGGAATTGTCACAAATGTGGATCTTGGTGGAATAGTGCTTTATGTGTGAGCTGGTAAATAAAAAAGTTGGTGGTTTGAATTTACCAGCCATGTTAGACAAGAAAAATTAAGACTTCTGCTTCTGCTAAAACTTAAAGCTTTGGTAATTCAGTGGAGGGTCATGATGAGTTAGAATGAACTTGATAAAAATGAGGTGGTTTATTATTTGTTTCTAGGTGGTTGGCTAGGTAGCTGCTCCAAATTACCTTGGCATATATTGTTTGCAAAGGGAGCTCTGGTGGCCCAGTGGCAAGAAGCTGTGCTGCAATCCTGAAGGCACATTATTTGAGGCCACCAGTTGCTTCATGGGAGAAGGATGGACAATCTCTTTCTGTGTGATTAATTACCTCTGAAAACCCACCAGAAGGTCAGCTATGGGTCGGTTCCAATTCTATGGTAAACAACAATGACAACAACAATATCATATCATTTGCATCTCAAGCATTGCAGTCATTTGTTGAAATATTTTACTTGATAATCTGTCAATCATGGAGGTTTGTTTGGGCCAATGTCTTTAGTGCAACTTGGACTTCTCCTTACAACATTTGGGATAGTGTTCACTTTTTTGTGTGTATGCATTTCACATATCCTAACAGTTTGTCATACTGTGTAGCTTTTACATTGCTGCGAGGCTAGAAGCTATAACAATATTTAAAATATGAAAAAGACTGATAACACAATTACAAAATGGGCAAAAGACATGTAAAAGCTTTTCACAAAGGAAGATATTCAGATAGACAACAGACATAAGAAGAAATACTCAAAATTACTGGTAATAAGAGAAATGCAAATGAAAACCACAATGAGATGTCATCTCACTACAGTAGCAGATGCAAAAATTTAACTGGACAGAGAGTAATAAATCTTGGAGATGTGGAGAGATAGAAACAAACAGTTTTTTAAAAGAAAATTATTTTTAAAATTATTTGGGGTTTTTAAATTTTTTTAAATTATTTTTTTGTGTGCATACAATCAAATCAGATCTGGCTGGTACAGGAAGAGATTGCCCTTCCTTCTCCAGCAGAGCATCTGGTGATTCAAACCACGTACTTCTGGGATTGCATTCCAGCTTCTGTCACTAGGCCACCAGAGCTCCCTGAGTGATAGAAACTCTTACACAATGTTGGTGGAATTATAAAATGGTACAACCACTCTGGAAGGCAGTTTGGTACTTCCTAAAAAAGCTGAACATAGAAATTCCATATGACCAGCTATTCCATTGCTTGGTGTATACCCAAGAGAATGAGAACTGAGGCGCAAAATAGAGACTTGCACACCAATGTTTACAGCAGTGTTAGTCACCATCACAAGAACATAGAAATATCCCAAATGTTCAGCCACAATGGAATGAATTTTGAAATTATGGTACATTCACAGAATGGAACACTATGCAGCATATAGGAGCAGTGATTTTGGAAATTACTACCTCACTTGGAGGGACTGGAGACCATTATGCTAAGTGAATAATTCTGTCCCATAAGGACAAATACTGTATAAGACCATTATTATAGCAATATATAACTAGTAAAATGTGTATGAGAATCTAAGTTGGGGAGGGTGGGAGTAGAGGGGTGAGGATGGGCAAGGGTAGGTAATCATAGAGTTACACAATTTGATGGGTAGAGGGAGGGGTAGGTAAAGGAAATGAGAAAGATCCTGTGTGAAAAACAATGTATATGGACTTTATAAGTAAATCAGTATAAAATAAAAGTTTTGTTTAAAAAACAAAAGACGTAACAAACAAACAAAATATCAGCAAGATCACCTATAGTAGGTAGGTTTCAGTGGAGCTTTCAGACTAAGACAGGCTAGGAGGAAGGGTTGGGGATCTACTTCTGAAATAATTGTTAAACGAAAACCTTTTGAAAGACAGAAAAAGTAAGACTTTCTTTGAATAAGTAAGACAAAATCATTACACCTGTGGGACTCACATTCCAAAGAAGAGTGGAAGTCCAGGATTTCTAGTATCCTCCTATGTGTATATACGACTACTGGTGACACAGTGGTTAAGTACTAGGTTGCTGATAAGTCAGCAGTTTGAACCCACTAGTCATGTGACAGGGGAAAGATTTAACAGTGTGCTTCCATAAAGATTCGTTAATACCCTGTGGGGCAGTTTTACTCTGCTCTATTATGTTACTTTGAATCAGAATCAGTTTGATGGCAAAGGATATTGTTCTTATGGGTGCCTTTGCAGTGTGTTAATATAAACAACTAAGAGGTTTAGATGTGCAGTGGGCAATATTTTGTGTTATTGTTTTTGTTGTGTCCAGTCGAGTTGGAAGTGACCCATGGCTGACCTTTCAGTGGGCTTTCAGAGGCAGTAAATAACAGGGGTAGACATATCGTTTTCCCACTGAGCAACTGGTGGATTTAACTGCTTACCTCTGCATTGGCAGTGCAATTCTTTACTTCTATGCTATCAGAGCTCCCAGGAGTTCCCGCTTAAGCCATCAAGTCCCCTGCTTTCCAGAAGGCAAAGGCATGCTGGAACAGTAAGGCACAGCTGCCTGGGACCACTATCCAATGTGGGGGTGTGGCTGTGTTTAGTTGCTAATATCTGCAAAATAAGAAGTTGTGGCATATTATTTTTTAGTTCAGTTCAAAGAGGTTAATTAATTGTATTTGGGTCTGAAGATGTAAAATAGGAGACCTAAGCAGATATATGTTTCTTCCCCCCACCCCCGATAAAAATGCATGTTTGCATTTCTTTATTTTTTTTTAAATAGAATGAATGAAAAATTTGGACTTTCATTTATATCTCTGTGTGTATGGGCAAAATTCTTTAATACAGGCCTCATGTGGTGCAAATGGGTTTTGGCTCTTGTCTAAAGAGTAGAAAAAGGTGAGTGTCTCTCTGAAAGGACCAAGCAGAGTGAGAATAGCACAGCCCCTCACTTTCCTGGTGTAGAAAACAGATAAAGAACCCATAGCCCAGCCTCAGGGTACCTGTAGAGCCACACCAACAGCAAGAGGTTCAGTATTTGTTGTTGACTCATAGTTGTGGTACCAAGAATGGAGTTTATTAGGGAAATAAGTGGGAGAGTGGGGGAGGCAAAGAATATCACCCAAGGCAAACCCAAGATTTAGCCAAGCAGTCCCAATGCACAATCCTCAATTAGTCCAGGGTCAAGTTTTAGCTCAGCAGTCAAATCCAAATCACCTAGCAAGATTTGACTCAAGTAGTTACAAGTCATCTTCTTGTTCAAGCATTGACAAGAACAGTAAGACCATAAACTGTGGCTAGCACAAATGCAAGAAGCCTCAGGTCTTAACCTTGACACAGTTTCTCCACAGCAATGTCACAGTTTCTCCCCCACCATCACCAGGATCTTTCCATCAAGTTCTCACACTCAACAGGGTCTTGTTTCACTCTCCCTCAAGTTTTGCCTGTCTTACTCCTCTCTCTTTCTCTGTTTGTCTCTCTATCTCGCTCTCTCCCCCTCCTTGTCATAGTTTCACAGGTGTTGATCATTTGCAAGGCCATGTGTCTGCAACTAAGGTAGCTGTAGACCAGAGGTGGCTTAACATAATGGCTAAAAAGCGCCATCTTCTAAGCTAACACTGCAGCCAACCCTATGGCTTTTTTAGCCATTATTTTTCATTATCTGAAGGATTAGCCTTCCCTTCACCATCATCTATATTTAGGGAAATATATAAGCTAGCTACTTCAAACCTTATTTAATCCTCCAGTTTTAGTTAGCTAATTTTTAATTTGCCCAGTCCTATCAAACCAGTGAGTAAACAAGCATGTCTTTTTCTCTGAAGCATCTCAGTAACAGTTGAATTTGCATATATAAACAAAGCTCCAGTCCAGAACAAACCATCAAGTCACAGCAATCAATACTAGCTCATAGAATGAAACATCTCTTCATCTGGTTGTGTTCTGGTCAACACATCTCCAGCTTCCTGTGGCTAGGTCCAAATGGGCGTCAGCTACAAACTCACATACTCCTTTCTGTATTTCAAACTGGCTGAATGGCTGGGAGAGTATGACTTGTGGCAGCAATACTTGAGATGGGCAAGTCTTGTGGGAGACTGGAGAAAGACCCTGTTGAGAGCAAAACCCTGACGACAAGACCCTGGAGATGATGGGGGAGAGACTGTGGCATTGCTGTGGAGAAACTGTGGTAGGTTATGTCCTGATGCTTCTTGCATTTGTCCTGGCTACAGTTAAAGGTTTTGCTATTCTTGCTGACGCTTGAAGGAGAAGCTGATTTATAAATGCTCTGAGGCAAACTTTGCTGGATGATTTAGATTTGAATGCTGAACTGAAAGCTGACCCTGGACTAATTGAGGAATTGTGCCTTGGGACTGCTTGGCTTAATCTTGGATTTGCCTTGGGTGATATTCGTTGCCTCCCCCACTCTCCCATTTATTTCCCTAATAAACCCCATTCTTGGCACCACTACTATGAGTCAATAATAAATAAATAAACCTCTTATGGCTGTTGGTGTGGCTCTGGAGGCACCATGGGGCTGGGCTATGTGTTCTTCATCTGGTTTATGCTCTGAGGTGGTTGAGGGGCTATGCTGTTCCTGCTCTTTCTAGCCCTTTCAGAGAGATACTCATGGCCTTGTACCTCCTTGTCCCATTTCCTCCTTCACTCTTTAGACAGGTTCCTAACTGAAAGGCCTGTAGTTTATGCTTACCCAGAGATACCTCAGATGAAAATCTTGGCAATTTGCTCTCCAAAAGACATTTATTTATTATCCTATGAAATACAGTCATACTGTATTCTACATAATTGCATATGTAAATAATAATGGCTGAATAAGTGTATGATGTTTCATTAAAGAAAAAAATTGTTTACTATAGTAAAAGTAAAATTACTTGGTTTACACCTTCCCCCCACAAGACTAATTTAATTTTCTGCCCCTTGACTCATTTATTCAACATTTCTTTATTGTGCCGTATTTCTTCTATGCTCACTTCCTCATTGAGGATAGCTAAATTGCCACTTTTTATTAATTCTGGTCTATTATATGTTTCTAGGCACAACTTAGTACACTAGAAATTAAGACTGAGGATGGTTTTAAACAAGAAAAAGAATTGGAGCTATAGTTTGGGTCTGATGATAAATGGGATTGTAATGGATAAAGAGGAGAAGAAAGGGCTTTCAGAAGAGATGGTATGAAAGAAAAGACATGGAGTTGGTCCCTGGACAATCCATCATGTCTCTTGGTAATTAAATTTTATGTGTTAGGGAGACCATGTTAACATTATGAAGGAGACTGATGAATGGGCCACTCTTTCAATGGCATGGAAACCTTTTAAGACTTAACTTTGCCTTCATTAAGGAATTTTAAAGGCCAAGAAGACTGTGTAGATTATTGTTATAGGTTATCCCGGAGTTTGCTCCTATAATTAGTTTAATGCTAAATGGACAACAGAGCAGTGCTAATAGAAATTGATTTCCAAATACCTTTTCCATACGTGAATTTATTTGTATCTAGAATTCTTTTTTCTCTTTATTGTGATTTGAGTGGAAGTATCATTTTCTGCTTTAAATATTTCTACATATAGATGTAGGGATCCCTGGTGACCTAGTAGTAAGGAGTTGCCTGTGAACCCAAAGACAAGCAGTCCACTAGTGGTTCCCTGAGAAAAGAAGGGCAATTTCATTCTATATTACTTTTATTGTGATTTGAGTGGAAGTATCATTTTCTGCTTTAAATATTTCTACATATAGATGTAGGGATCCCTGGTGACCTAGTAGTAAGGAGTTGCCTGTGAACCCAAAGACAAGCAGTCCACTAGTGGTTCCCTGAGAAAAGAAGGGCAATTTCATTCTATATTACTTATAACCTCTGAAAATTTACTGGCAGGCCAACCAGGAGTCCATTTCAGTTTGATAGGACATAGCAACAACAACAACAACAACAAAGTCTATCATATAGAATTGCTAATGGTTGAAAATGACTCTTTGGTGTTCAGTAACACGAAATAGGGGAAGATCCTTTTTTTTGGCTTTTTAAAAAAATTTTTTTTATTGGGAAAAACATATTGGGGGTACAAGGAGGTGAGGGTTGGGGGAAGAAAGGTGAGGATGGGCCAGGATGCAGTTGCAGAGCTGCACAGTTTGGTCGGTGGGGGGAGCAGGTGAAGGAAATGATGAGGGTCCAGTGGGGACCAGATGCTACAGAGGAATGACAAGCATTTTCCAATAGTAATTAAACCAACTGTCTTATTGATTTGGGAATTGGATGCCGACTCTCTGGCTTCTTCATGCTGAACAGGGGTGTAGATATAAAGGGGGGAAGGGAGGATGCTTTATCACCTTACTGGTGGTCCTGGGTTAAAGCTGCTTGCCTTCTTGCTCCTGAGGGCCGCGACGGTTCGCCTCGAGCTGGGGGCCAAGCGCAGCCCGCCCCGGGCAGAAGGCCACAATGGCTCGCCCCAGGCAGAGGGCTGAGGGCAGCCTGCCCTGGGCAGACGACCGCGACGAAGATCCTTTTTTAAAAAAATTTAATTGAGCACAGCAGTAAGCATGGATGTGCATACAAAAAAAATTTAATTGATATTTTAATGAACATTTATAGAGAACATGGATTTCTATTTATTCATTGTTGCATATTTCCCTCCCTATCTCTCCCAGTTTGCTTTTCTCTTTGAAAAAAAGTTCTTTCATGGCTGCACAGTTCCCCCCATCACACCCCAAGTTCTCTTTGCTATGCACATCTTATTCTGTACTGTTGTCATGCAAATAATACCTAATGATATATTCCTTTTAAACAATTCTTTCCCTCATCTGTTTCAATGCAGTTTAAATTATTTATCCCCTCTTTTCTTAGTTCCCCCCAAGCCCATGTCAGTCCTATTTTATAACAGTGCAATTATGCAGTATTTGTCCTTTTGTGGCTGAGATAATTCACTTAGAATAATGTCCCCCAGGGTCACCATTTTTTTAGAATATTTTATGAGTCTCTTGTTTTTTTCAGTGCTATGTAATATTCCACTGTGTGAATATACCACAGCTTCTCTATCCATGCATTTGTTGATGGGCAGTTGAGTTGTTTTCATCTCTATGCTATTGTGAACAAAACAGCAATAAACATAGGTGTGTATATATCTGTTTGGGAGGCAGTTCTGATTCATTTAGGGTATATTACCATTAGTGGAATTTCTGGGTTAAATGGCATTTCTATTTCCCACTTTTTGAGAAAGTACCATACTGCCTTCCAGAGGGTTGCACCATTTTATACTCCCATCAACAGTGAATAAGGGTTCCAGTTCTCCACAACCTCACCATGATTTGTTTGCTGTTCTTTTGAATTTTGCTATTGTAACTGGGGTCAGATAATATCTCATAGTTGTTTTGATTTGCATATCTCTCAGAGTTCAGAATCTCCCCGCCTCCCCCCGCCCCCCCATTCTGTGGCTTTCCTTTTTCTCCTTTTGGATGAGTTTTTTGATGTACATAGGGATTTGATTCTTAGAAGGTCCCATTCATCTATTTTATTCTCTTTTGGTTATAGGTTTTTCAGGATGTTTGGAAGACTGTTCATGTTGTGGATTAGGGCTTCTAAAGTTCTTCCAAGCTTTTCTCTGATGAAGTTTATAGTCTTTGGTTTTAGTCCAAGTCCTTTAAGTTGTTTTTTTTGCATATGGTGTAAGGTGAGTTTTCTACAGATAGTTTTCCAATTTTGCCAACACCATTTGTTAAAGAGGCAGTTGTTTCCCTACTTAACTGATTTCATCTCCTTGTAAAAAATCAGTTGACCATAGGTAAATGAGCTTATTTCTGGATTCTCAATTCTATTCCATTGATCTACCTGTCTGCCATTGTACCAGTACCACACTGTCTTGACCACCAAGGCTGGCTGTGTATTAGAATTTGAAATCAGGGAGTGAGATGCCTCCTACCTTGTTTCTCTTTTTAAAGAGCGTTTCGCTTATTCGAGGTCTCTTTCTATTCCAGATGAAATTGGAAAATGCCTTTTCCATCTTATTGAAGAATGCAATTGGTATTTGTATTAGGATTACAACGAATTTGTAGATTGCCTTTGGTAGAATTTTCATTTTCACAATATTGAGTCTTCCTGTCTAAGAGCATGGTATATTGTTCCATTTCCCCAGGTTTCTTTTTGTTTCTTGTAGTAATGTTTTGTAATTTTCATTGAGTAGGTCCTTTGTGTTTCTGGTTAGATTTGTTGTTGTTGATTGCCGTCAAATCGAGCACAACTCATAGTGACCTTATGAACACAAGGCCTGAGCCCTTTCTATAACTATCGTCTTTAATCAAAGTTCATAGAGTTTCCAGAGGTATGTTGTTTAGGAAGTGAATGCCACTCCTGCTTTCAAACTTAGATTTATTCCCAAGTATTTAGTTTTGTGATTCGCCATTATGATGAGTGTTGTTTTCCTTAGCTCCAGTTCTGTATTCTCTTTGTCACTGTATAGAAATCCAATTGATTTTTGTAGGTTGATCCTGTATCTGCCACTTTGCTGAATTGTTTGACTATGTCCAGTAGTTTTCTTGCTGAATCTTCAGGGTTTTCTAAGTATACAATGATATCATTTCATATAAAGATAATTTTACCTCCTTTTTGCCTATTTGAATACCTCTTGTTTCCTTTATTTGTCTTATTGCAATGCTAAGACTTCCAATACAATATTGAATAGGAGAGGTGATAGTAGACATCCTTGCCTAGTTTCTGGTCTCAAAGGAAATCTCTCTCCATTGAGAACAGTATCAGCTCTTAGGGTTTGCATGAATACTTTTTACTATGTTGAGGAAATTCCCCTCTGATCCTATTTTGTTGAGTGTTTTAATCAGGAGAAGGTGTTGGATTTTGTCAAAGACCTCTTCTGCATCAATTAAAAAGACCATGTGGTTCTTGTTCTTTGCTTTGCTAATGTGATGAATTACACTGATTGTTTTTCTTATGTTGAACCATCCTTGCATACTTGGTCATGGTGATTTTTTTTTAAAATGTATTGTTGGATCTATTGGTAAAGATTTTATTCATGAGTTTTGCATCTATGTTCATGAGCGATATTGGCCTATAGTTTTCTATTTAGGTGGTGTCTACCTGACTTTAGTATCAAGGATATATTTCCTTCATAGAATGAGTCTGAGAGAATTCTATCTCTTTCTATTTTCTGAAATACTTTGTGTAGAATTGGTGACAATTCTTCTCTGAATGTTTGATAAAATTCACTTGTAAAACTATCTGGTCTAGGGCGTTTTTTTAATGTTGTTTTGTTACCTGTTCAATTTCTTCCTTTTGTAGTGGGTCTATTCAGGGGTTTGATTTTGATCTGTGTCAGTGTGTGAATTTCTAAATATTTGTCCATTTCTTCTAGGTTTTCATATTTGTTTGAGTATAGTTTTATATAATAATAATTTTTATTTTAATTGGTTCTGTTTTGACATCGCCCCTTTCATCTCCTTTTCAGATTATTTATGTCTTTTCTTTCTTTTCCTTTGTTAGTTTTGCTAGTGGTTTGCCAATTTTATTGAACTTTTTGAAGAACCAACTCCTGGTTTTGTTGGTTTCAATTGTTTTTCTGTTTTCTATTTCTTTTAATTCTGCCCTAAATTTATAACTTCAGGGTTTTATTAGAGGGTGTTGGGTTTTCTTGCTTTTCCTTTTCAATTTTTTTTGAGATGTTGGGTTAGAAAGTCAATTATCATTTTTCCTT
>NW_006399781.1:18605582-18606064 GCF_000299155.1 Elephantulus edwardii
CACAACTTGGTGAGCACATCTACGGCAGCATCTATTAGCTGAAATATGTCAATTGGTATACCATCTATTCCGGGGGCCTTATTTTTTGCTATTTCCTTCAAAGCAGCTTGAACTTCCACCTTCTTCACCATTGGCTCTGGCTCAAATGCTATTTCATTAAATCCTTCTGTATCTGCTAATTTCATTGTCATTTGTCTCAAGATACTTTTTAATTTCTTTTTTCTTCTTCTATTACCCACTCATGTTCAAGAAAGGTGTTTTTCAGCTACCAAACGTATGTTTTTTTTCTCCTTCTTTTATCCTCTTGTTATTAATTTCTAATTTGTAGCGTTGTGCTCTGAGAAGATGCTTTGTATTATTTCTATGTTTTTGAATTTATTGATACTTTCCTTTTGACCGAAAATGTGATCTATTCTAGAGATCGTTCCATGCACATTGGAGAAGAAGGTATACTGTGCTCTTTTGGGGTGCATTAGCCTATA
>NW_006399781.1:18608040-18618533 GCF_000299155.1 Elephantulus edwardii
GCCTGTATCAGGTGCACCTTAGTCTCCAGAGAGACACCGTTGTTCCTGAGTACTTTAGAGAGGTCCCTAACAGCAGACTTTCCCATCGCAATACACTTTTTGATTTCCTGACTGCTGGTGCCAAGAGTGTTGACTGTGGATCCGAGCAAACTTTTCTGAGATTATCTTTATGTCTCTTTCATATTTGATGGAAGGTTTTGCTGGGTATAATATTCTTGTTTGACACTTGTGTCTTTGAGTGTTTGATATATGTCATTCCACTGTCTTCTTGCTCTCTTGGTTTCTACTAAGGCATTGGCACTTAATTATATTTTCTCTCCCTTATAGGTTACTCTTTGTTTCTCCCTTGCGGCTTTCAGAATACTCTCTTTATCTTTGGTTCTGGCAAATTTGACTAGCTTCTTGAATATATATTCTCTCATTCTTCATTATGCCTGCAAAGTTTTCTTCTAGTAATTCTTCCACAACTTTCTCAGTGCCTTCAGATACTTTTTGCTGTTCTGGGATTTCAAGTATGCGTTTGTTATTCTTCTTCATGGTGTCTCACATTATTATTAAGCTTTTTTCTTTTTCCTTCCTTTTTGATTCTGTTTTTTCTTCTAGCAGATCAGTGGTGACAATTCTATATTCTATTTCATTGGTTCTGTGTTCCATCTTGTCAACTCTGTTCATATATTCCTCCAACATGTTGACAGCATTTGAAACATTGCTCTTTGTATTTTGGATTGTGGTTTCTTGTTTTTCCAGAGTCTCTAAAGCCTCATTTGTTTTTATCTGCATTTTTTTAGTTCCTCTTGGTTTTTGCTTGCAGTGTCCTTTAATTCTTTATGTTTGTTTTTCACCCACTGAAAATATTCAATCATTGTTCTTTTTAAATTCTGTGTCAGAAAATTCCATCAGACTTTCTGGCTACAGAAAATCCACTGA
This sequence comes from Elephantulus edwardii, assembly GCF_000299155.1. Lineage (NCBI taxonomy): Eukaryota > Metazoa > Chordata > Mammalia > Macroscelidea > Macroscelididae > Elephantulus > Elephantulus edwardii. The sequence goes on from NW_006399781.1 coordinate 18,608,968, forward strand.
TATTGTGTCATTTTTTTTTAGTGACATCTTGTTTTGGATTTGTGTAGGGTGTGAGGGAGCCTGCTTCTTTTGTGACATTGCTGTAGTAGAGTTTTTTCCATCCTTGATGCAATAGCAGGCTCTTGGTCTGATGTTACTGCTCCAGAGAGGATGAGGCAGTTACCCTTTCTGAGTTTCTCTTTGAGATTTTTGACTCTAGGGAAGCCTTGCTTCAGTTGGGGAGATATATGACCTGTTATCAGCTTTCTCTGTCAAGACAATTGCTGCTGCCAGGCCAGTCCAAGGTGCCCTGGGCTAAAGGCTGATAAAGCTTTGGGAGGGAGGAGGAAATGAATTAGGTTCACTTGTGATACTGATGTCCCTGGTGCAGTTCAGAGAGGCAGCTGTGCTTGGTCCTCCGGGTGTTGGGGCTGTGGCATCCTGGTGGTGGGGCTAGGACTTTCAGGTTGTGGGGCCTGGTCCTCAAGGCAGTAGGTCAAGACTTCCAGGTGGTGGGACCAGGACTTCTAGGTGGTGGGGCGGGACTTCCAGGTGGCCGGCAGAGCATCCAGGTGGCAGGGCAAAGTCCTCTCTATGTCAGATTCAGGGGTCTAGGTGGCAAGACAGTGAGGCCTCCTATCAAATAGGGGTCACCAGGCAGTGGTCTCGTGGTCTATTTCTCCAGACAAGGGACCAGTCCAGGATATGTTAAGAAATTTTTAAGGCAAGTACTTTGTTAATTGACTGGATATGTGGTGATGTCCAACATGCTGTGTGTGGGTGTGCTACATGTGTTGTGTGACAGAAAGACTCTTTTTGGTATCTTTCCATTTGTATAGTTTAGGTTTTATCTTGGGATACCTCTGTTTGAAGACATTTTCTCACATACTATATTCTCCAATGTGAATGTATATTTCCACATATTTCCTTCTCTTTTATAAGATTCCTTAGTCTAAAATGATTTGGATTAAGATCTAGCCTACTCTAGTGCAAATTCATTACTTTAACTGATAATATCTGCAAAGTATATTGATTTTGTTTTCCACAAAAGGTCACACTTACTGGTTCAGAGGTATCTATTTGACAATACAGTTTCCTGCATAACAGATATACAGTGAATGTCTAAGAGAAGTGTAGAGTAGGCTACACTCCCAAACTCTGAATCCAGGATCCATTCTTAAGTAAACGTCTCACAAAAGTAGTGCTTCATGGAAAACCTTTGAGAAGCATGGATATGGGTCATTTATAAGTTGTGGATTCTATTGTAGTGATAGTTTGGGCAATAGTATCACTAGGTGTGTAGGCTGGGTTAAGTAGAAGCTGTGGCACTAGGATATTATGGTCAATGTTAGAATGATCTTAATAGAAAGCAGAAAATACCAGAGGTATGTCTGTGTTTCATTGACTATGCAAAGGCATTTGACTATGTGGATCACAACAAACTGTGACTGACTCTAAGAAGAATGGGAATCCCAGAACACTTACTCAAAGCCTGTACGCGGACCAAGACCTATGCTTGGAATAGAGCACGGAGACACTACATGCTTCAAAATCCGGAAAGGTATATGCCAGGGATGTATCCTAACTCCATATCTTTTATTCTATGTGCAGAACAGATCAAATAGAAAGCTGAGATGTATGAGAAAGAATGTGGCATCAGGATAGGAGAAAGACGTAACAACAACCAGCATTATACAAATGACAAAACATTGTTTACTGAAACAGGAGGACCTGAGACATTTGCTGCAGAAAGTCAAGGACTACAGCCTTCAGTATGGATTGAATCTCAACATCAAGAAGACAAAGATTCTTGCCACTAGGCCAATTGGCAGCCTCATAATAGATGATGAGAAGATTGATATTGTTAACAGCTTCAGCTTACTTGGCTCCAAAATGAACGCTTTTGGTACCAGCAATCAGGAAATCAACAGACAAATTGCATGCAGATAATCTGCTGTCAGAGACCTCTCCAGAATATTAAAGCTCCATGAGGTTAGTCTGGAGACTAAGTTATGCCTGATCCAGACCATGGTCTTTACAATTATTTACTATACATTAGAGAGCTGGACAATGACTAAGGACAACAGAAGAAGAATTGATGCCTTTGAATTGTGGTGCTGGAGAAGAGTATTGAATATACCATTGACTGCTAAGAGAATAAACAGGTCTGTGCTGGAGAGGATGAAACAAGGCTGCTCTTTGGAGGCTAGGATTTTGAAACTCCAACTGACATACTTTGGGCATGTTGCAAAAAGGGACTAATCCTTGGAGAAGGACATCATGCTTGCAAGGGTAGAGGGACAACACAAGAGAGGAGGACCCTGGGTGAGATGAATTTATTCAGGACTAGGGTAATACGGGTAGGTGTTTCAGAGATAATGAAGTTGGCTCTTTATAGAGCAGGGTTAGGGCTGTTATACATAGGGTCTCTGTGAGTCGCAAGTGACTCTATGGCACATAACAACAACAGCATCACTGGGACTGTGAGAAGGATATGGACCACATCCTCTAACACAGTTAGGGGATAACATTGAAATGACTCCAGTTTCTGTGTGGCTGTGGTGGAGGCAAGTGGGCTGGCATTACAAGAGGAACGGATGCCAAGAGAGTGCTATCAGTAAATACCCAGCGTAGTAATTCAATAGCATTCCTGTTCCGCATACCTTCTTGACAGGGAGATGGTAGACATGGCCTGGTACCTGCCATTGGATGGAGAATGAAGACTCTGTCTTGAACATTGAGAGAGGAGAGGAACTGCAGGTAGCTGCAGAGGGTATGCTTATGAGGGGTGGGTTGTGCTATAAGCATCATGGTGCTGGGCCTGTAAAACGGCCGGTGGGGCATGGGCTGGTCCACTCACCGGGAATGAAACCATGACTCACTGTGTGATTTATATCAACTATAGGGATTTGGGGTCTGTGTAACTAGCACTGTAAAACCTAATTTAAAAGCCAAACTTAATACATCATGTTAGAACTGACTCAGAGTTGGCTCTCCAGTAGGTTTCTGAACCTGTAAACCACATAGAACTGCCCATCTTTCTTTTACAGAGCTGCTGGTGGATTTCTATCACCAGAAAGGCATTGCCTTTGAGTTAGCAGCATAATTTTCCATGTATTATACCACTAGATTGCTTCCTGTACCCTAATTAGTGTGGATTTTATATTAACAATTCAATCCTCTAGTTCTCAGAGCGCACAGCCCTGTGTCACTGCGTGGTGTGGTATGCTGAGAAAGGCACTGGGAGTTCAGCTAAGAGAGACCTTAGTGAGCAGTGTCTGGTTGGGAGTAGCTCATATGTCTCAGTATCCTTGTCACTCAAATCTGGCCAAATTTTTGTTCTTCAATTTGCTCCTAAAGCATGGAGTTCAGACTTCAGCTGATTTTCAGCTATGAATTGACAGGTACAGAGTACTTTGGGATGCCTCTATGCTTGTATCATTATTCTTGAATAGTCTTCAGTAGCTAAAGATTAAGAACAAGATAATTATTTTTTTTAGTATCTGTATGTCATTTTTGGCTCATGTTAGGCTTGCGGTTAACCAAGTACTATTTTATGCTAATCATTGTCTAGTCAAGTTTGTCTTCACTTACTTGATTGATTTTTCAAACCTAAGTATAGGTCTTTACTTTTAATCTTATTTCATTTCATCTTGATAGTTTTAGTCCAATACTCTTGGTTTCTCAAGATTGATTTTAAATTTTGACTCATCATTTCTTCTTCTAGCTCTCTCTAGGTGTTGATGTGGTGTGTAAGCTGCCAATTTCTTTTTACCCCCTTCAGACTATGTTTCTATGTAAAGGAAATGAAGAAAAAAATGAGAAATGTTTATTTAACCCTATAGTTTGGTAATATGCTCGATACTATCTATCTATTTATCTATAGATCTGTATCATTCTGTATCATTATCTATCTATCTATCTATCTATCTATCTATCTATCATCTATCTATCTATCTATCTATCTATCTATCTATCTATCTATCTCTATCATCTAGTTATTTACTTTTCACAGTAAATCATGTAAGATCTCTGTAAAAAGGAGGATGACACCATGTCATTATCATCTCACAGAGTTTTAGAGAAGAATAAATGAGATAATTTGAGGTATCTCCTTGTTATTGTGGTGTGCCACTGAGTCAACTACAACTTATAGTGACCCTAAGAACAAACAATCTACACTCTGCCCTATCCTGTGTCATCCTCCCTATCTAGGATATAGTTAAGCCTGTTATTATAGTCACTGTGTCAATCCATCTTGTTGAGGGTCTTCCTCTTTTTCTTTGACCCTTCACCTTTCCACACAGTATGCACTTTCCCAAGGACTGGCCGGCCCTTCCTAACAACATGCCCATAGTTTGTGAGATGAAACCTCACCATCTTTGCCTCCGAAGAGCACCCAGGTTGCATCTTCATCAGGACATAGTCTTTTGGTACTACTCTTGCTCCAACATCACAACTCAAAGGCATCGGCATTTCTACTGTCATTCTTATTGATTGTTCAATTTTCAGATGCATAGCAAGTAATTAGAAAGACAATGGCTTGGATTAGGTTCACTTTAATCTTCAAATTGGCATCACTACTCTTCAGCACTTTGGAGGGGCCTTTGACAACGGATCTTCCCAATATAATCGTCTTTTGATTTCTTGATTGCTAGTACTAAGGGAAATCCAGGCTGGGTTTAGAAGGGGTTGTGGTACAAGGGATATTGTTGCTGATGTTAGATGGATCTTAGCTGAAAGCAGAGAATACCAGAAGAATGTCTATCTGTGTTTCATTGATTATGCAAAGGCAATTGACTGTGTGGATCATAACAAACTGTGGCTGACTCTGAGAAGAATGGGAATCCCAAAACATTTAATTGTGCTAATGCGAAACCTATACTTGGACCAAGAGGCAGTAGTCAGAACAGAGCAGGGTAACACTGCATGGTTCAAAATTGGGAAGGGTGTACGCCAGGGATGCATCCTGTCTCCATACCTTTTCAACATGTATGCAGAGCAGATTATCCGAGAGGCTGGGCTCTATGAGGAGAATTGTGGCATCAGGATTGGTGGAAGATCTATTAACAATCTCCATTATGCAGATGACACAACCCTGCTTGCTGAAAATGAGGAGGACCTCTTGCACTTGCTGCGGAGGGTCAAGGACTGCAGCCTTCAGTATGGACTGAGGCTCAATGTCAAGAAGACAAAGATTCTCACCACTGGACCTATTGGCAGCGTCAGGATGGATGGCGAAGAAATTGAGATTGTTCACAGCTTCAGTTCGCTCGGCTCCACAGTCAACACTCTTGGCACCAGCAGTCAGGAAATCAAAAAGTGTATCGCGATGGGAAAGTCTGCTGTTAGGGAACCTCTCTAAAGTACTCAGGAGCAACAGTGTCTCTCTGGAGACTAAGGTGCGCCTGATACAGGCCATGGTCTTTGAAATCGCTTGTTATGCATCAGAGAGTTGGACAATGACTAGGGAGGACAGAAGGAGAGTTGTAGCCTTTGAGCTGTGGTGCTGGAAAAGAGTACTGAATGTACCATGGACTTCCAGGAAAACAAACAGATTCATCTTGGAGAGGATTAAACCAAGCTACTCCTTGGAGGCAAGGATTCTGGGGCTTCATCTGACATACTTTGGACATGTTGCCAGGAGGGACGACGGGCCCTTGGAGAAGGACATCATGCTTGGGAGGGTGGAGGGACAGCGCAGGAGGGGAAGACCCTCTATGAGATGGATTGATTCGGTGACTGGGGTCATAGGGATGGGTGTGTCAGAGGCAGTGTGGTTGGCGCAGGATAGAGCCGGGTTTAGGGCTGTTGTGCATAAGGTCGCTATGAGTCGTAAACGACTCGACGGCACATAACAACAAAACAACAACAACAGTACTAAGGTTGTTGATTATGGATTCAAGTAAGATGAAATTGTTGGCGAATAAAATAATTTTCTTCATCTATTCTGCCTATTGGCCAAGTGGTGAGGATTTTTGTCTTCTTGATGTTGAGATATAATCCATATTGAAAGCTGTGGTCTTTGATCTTTTGCAAAAAGTATTTTAAGCCCTTCTCACTTTCTAAACAAGTTTGTGTTATGCATAATGCAGGCTGTTGAAGAGTCTTTTTCTAGTTCTATTGCCACATTCTTTATCACAAAGTCCTTCTTGAATGATATGCTCAGAATAAAAATTGAATAAGTGTGGAGAAGGGATACAGCCCTGTCACACATGTTTCTTGATTTTAAACTAATGTTTCCTTGCTTTGTTTGGATGACAGTTTATCAGTCTAGGAATGAATTTTGTATGACCACAATCATATATTCTGGAATTTCCATTCATCTCAATGTTAGCCATAATGTGTTGTGACCCACACACAAATCAATACACTTCTTGTAGTCTCTGCTGTTAGGCATGATCCATCTGATATCAGCAATGATATCCCTGGCCTCTTTCAAATCCAGTTTGAATTTCTGGCTCGGTTTGTTGTTGTTGTTTTTTTTTTAATAAAAAAATTATATTGGATTGCATACAAAATTCATACACACTGTGTTTCATTCATGTGTGTTGTGTTTTCATACATTCATTTATTTACATGTGTTTCATACAATTACTTCCATATGTTGTTGTTGTTAAGTGCCATCGAGTCTAGACGACTCATAGCGACCCTATGAACAGAAGTCCTGGACACTTCCTGTATAACTTTCATCCTTCCTCCAGGTTCATAGGTTTTCCAGAGGCAAGCTATTGTGGAAGTGGATGCACTCCTGCTTCCAAGCTTGTTTTAATCGGGGAGCTCCACCAAACACTGTCCACCATGGGTAACCATTCTCGCATTTGACTCATTGGTGTCACAGTGTTCAGCTTCACAGCGACCATGAGTTACCTCTGTATGGCAAGTGGACATGACCTAGAAGAATGTTTCACCAAAAGCAATTAAAGGCAGGCCCGAGAGCCGCAGAGTAGGGTCACCCACCTTTGGCTTGGGAGCATGGCTTTCTGTTTCTATTTCCATATACTGTTTCATAAAATTAATCACCATTAAACTTTGCCCACTATCACCCTGTCTTTTTAAGTATCCTCTGGATCTGTCTTAATCCCTTCACATCCTCCCTTTGCTCACCAAAATCTGTGCCCCATCTCTCTGTCATTCTCCATCCTTCAATCTCCCTTTCCCTATCCCCTTCCTCCTTTGGACTTTTTTTCACATCTTACTAGTTAATCTTCTATTTTTACCATAATCATCTTATGCAGTATTTGTCCTTATAAGACTAAGTTAGATCTGTCAGCATAATGCCCTCTAGCCTCTTTTATTTTATATAGTATTTTACAAAATCATTGCTCATGAATGCAGCATAGTAATCCATTTTGTGAATGTACCACAATTTCTCAATCCATTCATTCACTGATGGACATTTCAGTTGTTTCCATTTTCTTGCTAATGTGAGTAATGCTTCTATGAACATTGGTTTATAAATCTCTGTTTGCACTTCAGTTCTATTTCCCTCTTGGTATATTCCTAGTAGTGGAACAGCTGGGTCATATGGAATTTCTGTCCTCAGCTTTTTGAGGAAACCTGGCTGTTCTCTTGTAGTTTTCTAGCCATTTTTTTGGTAATCTTCAACAATGTTTTACTTGCATGAGATATTAATGATATTGTTCAATAATTTTCACATTTTGTTAGATCATCTTTTCTGGGGGGATTAGAAAAAAAAAGGATATTTTCAGTCAGTTGGCCAGGTAGCTGTCTTCCAGATTTCTTGACATAAGCTGATGAGCATGTTCAGGACTGCATCTGTTTGTTGGAACATGTCAATTGGTATTCCATCAGTCCCTGGGGCCTTATATTTTTGTCAATGTCTTCATTGCCACTTGAACTTTCTTCCTTACCATTGATTCTTGATCATATGCTACTTCTTCAAGTGATTCCTTGTCAGTTAATTCTTTTTGGTTCAGTGACTCTGTATTTCCTGTGTCTTCCTTTCATGCTTCCTGAGTCATTAAAGATTTTGCCTATAACATCCTTTAATATTGCAACTTAAGACTTGAATTTGTTTTAGAGTTTTTTCAGCTTGACAAAAGATGATTTTTCCATGATTCCAGCTCTTTGCACATTGCTTTATAATAAAACTATTAATATGTAGTATTAATATAATAAACTAAAGGCTTAGAAATCTTTCCTTTCTCTCTTTTACTTTGACATTACTTATTTTGTATTGGTTTCTTGACCTTCTAGTGCAATTTTCAGAATCTCTTCTGACATCCATTTTGGTCTTTTCTTTCTCCTCTGTCTTTGTAATGAATGACCTGTTCCTTTCTTCCTGGATGATATCCTCATTGACACTTCACAATTGATCTGGCCTTTGAACATTAGTGTTCAATGTCTCATACCTATTCTTGATATGATTTTTAAATTAAAGTAGGATAGACTTAGGGTTGTGTTTTGGTTCTTGTATACTCCTTTTAATTTTCTTCAACTTCAATGTGAACTTGCACATGAGTAATTTATGGTCTGTTTCACAGTCAGCATCTTGTTTTGGCCTTGTTTTGATTGCTGGTATTGTATTTCTCTAGGGGTTTTACCTCTGTCATTCATGAGGTGAGGTCTATGTGTATAGTCACCGTTTATGTTTGTTTTTTTAAATGAATTTGCAAAAAATTTATTTAATTAATAAAAAAGGAATTAAAAAAAGCAATTAATAAATTACTGATTATACAAAATCAAACATTCCACCTCCAGCATAAATTTTGTGACTGACCCAGTAATTTCCAACAAGTCCTTCTTTGTTTCTATCTTTTACATTGCACACACCAATCATTATTAACACATCTTGACTGCATGTTCAACCAATTTTAGACTGCAAAAAATGGGTAGAAATCATCAATTTCCTCCTATTTGGCTTTAGTTATGATACATATATTTGAATAATAGTTGTATTAACAGGTCTCCCATGTAGATAGTATTGCACATTGACTAGTATCCTATTGCTCATAGCATTGGTGGCTTAGTAGTAAGGAGCTGTGCTGCTAATCCAAAGGTACACAGTTTGATTCCACCAAGTACTCAACCAGAGAAAAAAGGACAATTTCTTCTGTGATTTACTGCCTCTGAAAATGTGCTGGAAGGTTAGTTATGACATGATTTCAATTTAACAACATACTAACCATGACAACAAAAAGACAACATGCATGTTGTTGTTGTTATGTGCCGTCGAGTCGCCTGCGACTCATAGCGACCCTATGTACAAAGGCCCTAAACTCTGCTCTGTCCTGTGCCAATCACACTGCCTCTGACACTCCCATCTCAATTATCCCAGTCACTGAATCAATCCACCTCATAGAGGGACTTCCCCTCCTGCACTGTCCCTCCACCCTCCCAAGCATGATGTCCTTCTCCAAGGTCTGGTCTCTCTGAAAAACATGTCCAAAGTATGTTAGACCGAGCTTCAGAATCCTTGCCTCCAAGGAGGCACGGGGTTTAACCATTTCCAGGACAAATCTGTTTGTTTTCCTAGCAGTCCATGATACTCTCAATACTCTTCTCCAGCACCACAGCTCAAAGGCATCAATTCTCCTTCTATCCTCCTTAGTCATTGTCCAACT
>NW_006399781.1:18620198-18632739 GCF_000299155.1 Elephantulus edwardii
TATTTTGGTTGCCTTGGATTTGGTTTAATTTTCCTCAATTTCAGCTTGAACTTGCATATGTGTAGTTGGTATTCTGTTCTACAATCAGCAACATGCATAGTATCTTGTAAATTGTAGACAGTTTATATATATTAGCTGCTTTTACCTCTGTTCCTCTTTTTTACCTTCTCTTTGGATGTGATAGATACAAGAACAGAAAGCGATGGCATTTTATTAAGGGTTTCATCTCTTGACTGGAACAAAACTACCTGTGAGATCCATTTAGAACTGTTAACTAGTTTTCAGGCTGTATATTGTGTATAAAGAAGTCCTTGGGTTACGTAAATGGCTAACTTTCTTGGCTGCTAACTGAACGGTTGAGAGCTTAAGTACACACAGCAGTGCTTTGGAAAAAAAGGCCTGGTGATATGCTTCTGAAAAATCAGCCAATAAAAACGTTAGGATGCACAGTTTTGCTCTGACACATAAGAGCTTGCTGTGGGTTAGACTGACTGAAAAAAACAAAAACAACAAACTGGTTATGGTTGATATTGTTGCACAGGAAGTTATACCCAAGATCAGCTCAAACAACACACATTTATTTTCTTACAGCTCCTGTGGGAGTCTGGGAAAGCCTTAGCTAGGCCCTCTGATTTTTGGTCAAGGTGTTAGGCTCAATTGGGAAGGATTCACTTTCACTGATGTTGTTGTTAACCTTACTTTCCTGAAGAGCTGTAGGACTGAGAGACTCTATATGCCACTGTGCTTTTCACAGTTACTTACTCCCCTTCTTTTATGCCTTCAAGTGTTACTTCAGCCTACTTCAAGTCTTCAGTTTTTTCGCTCAACAAATAGTTTTGTTTGCAGTTTCATAAAGGAAACAGACAATATCAGTTGTGAACTCTTACAACTTTTCTATCTCCATTATTCTTTCTTACCTTTTGGTCTAAACTAGAAACCAAATCCACTGTTGTTAAGTCAACTCCAATCATGACAACCTTGTATATTAATTACAGGATAGAACTGCTTCATAGGATTTTCTTGGTTACAGTCCTTACAGAACAGGCTTGTTTTGTGGATTTTTTTGTTTGTTTGTTTGTTTATGGTTTTGTCTTGTTTGTTTCTCTTTTCATTTTGAGTGCTACTGAATGAGTTCAAACTGCCAACCTTAAGGTTAGTGGAAAAAACCCAACCAAAGACCACAAACCAAGAACACAAACAAACAAAAACATAAACAAACAAAACCCACCCCAAAACCTAAACAAACTCATAAACTTACTGTGGTTAAGTAGATTCTGATTCATAGTGATCTTCTGTCCATTGGGTTTCTGACACTGTAAATCTTACAAGTGGATATTGTCCATCTTTCTTCTGTGGAGCTGCTGGTGGATTCAAACTGCTAACTTTCTAGTCAATAGTCTAGTACAAACAGTTTTGCTACTCAATGATATTTTTGCTTTAGAAGATGGGGAGTATTTTTATTGTGTTTTAATTCTTCTCTAGTAAAATTCCATCCCTCCTCTTCTAGATCTCTAAATTATCCCTATTGTTGGAGTCTCTAGAAGATCATCTAGTAGGTAGCCCTTTGTTTTTCCCCACTGTATAAACAGAATAAAGACTAAAGACAAAAGATACAACAGTGTTCTGGGTAAAACTGAGTTAGAGTGCATGACTTGATGTCCAGAGTAAGTGGATCTGATATATGAACTCCAGACTTGATGCCGCTGGGCAGTGCTGGATGGTCGCTTGCTCAGAAAAAGCCTACAGAGGGGAGGAGCAGATGGGGACTCACATCTGAGGGCAGATTTACTCTAAGAGGAAGAAGGACAGAATTAAGATTACTTTTATTGTCCCTATATTTAACAATCAAATGTCACTCCTCTTCCACAGAAATTGAGTAAACAGAAGTCACGAGAACTGGAGGAAACTCATCAGCAACCTGTATTATGCAGATGACACAACTTTGCTTCTGAAACAGAAGACCTGAAGCCCTTGCTGCAGAAGATCAAGGATTACAGCCTTCAATATGGATTTAAGCTCAACATCAAGGAAACAAATATTCTCACCACTAGGCCAATTGGCAGCTCCATGATAGATGGAGAAGAGAAATGTTAGATTAAAATCCAACCTAAATGATACAATGTATTTAAAGTAAAAAAGAAAATCTCTGTCTCAAACAGGGTCATATTTGTAGGTACAGAGGTTAGAATTTCAAGATATATATTTCAATTCATAACAAGTTATTTTTTTTTCAGACTTGTCACCTGTTTCTATCTCCAGGTTTTTAATAATCTTGAGCTCCAGACATATATGATATATTGTTTACAAGACATCTCAGCCTGAGCACCCAAATGTCCTTCAAATTTATTTTCTTGCTCTCATACTTGTCAGGAAACCTGGAAAACATCTACCTGGCAAGAGATCCATATTTATTCCCATTTAAAAGAAAATGTGATCCAACAAAATGTGATATTTGTCAAACTATATAATTAATATCACATGCAAACAAAATATTGCTGAAGGTTACAACAATTTAACTAGACAGCACAAAGACAGAAACTTGCAGAAACACAAGCTGAATTTAGAATAGGTCATGATGCTAGGGATATTATTGCTAATGTCAGATGGATCATGGCTGAAATAATAGAGTACCAGATATATGTTTATTTGCATTTTTCTATGAAAAGACTTTTGATTGTGTCTATCATAACAAATTGCTGTTGACATTGAGAACAATGGGAATATCATAACACTTGGTTGTACTGATGTAAAATTTATATCTAGACCAAGAAACTGTTGGACGAACATAGCAGGAGAACATGGCATAGTTCAAAGTCAAGAAAGGGGTGCATCAGAGATGTATCCTTTCTCCATACCTTTCCAATATATATACTGAACAGATAATTAGAGAGGCTGGACTTTATGAAAAAGAATGTATCATCAGGATTGGAGGAAGACTCATCAATAATCTGCATTATAAAAAAATAATCTGCATTATGCAGATGGCACAACTTTTCTCCCTGAAATGAAGGAGGACTTGTGTTTGCTGCAGAAGTTCAAAGACTGTAGACTTCAATATGGATTGCATCTCAAAATCAAGAAAACAAAAATCTTCACTACCAGGCCAATAGGCAGAATCGTGATAGGTGGAGAAAAGATTGAAATTGTTGACGCTTTTATTTTGGTTGTACTCATAATCAACACCTTTGGCTCCAGCATTCAGGAAATTAAAAGATGAGTTGCACTGAAAAAATTTGATGTCAAAGACCTCTCTAGATTGCTGAAGAGCAACAGTGTCAGTATAGAGATTAAGGTGCACTTAGTCTTCTCAGTTGCTTGTCATGTATCTGAGCATTAGACAATGACTAAGGATGACAGAAGAATCAGTGCCTTTGAGTGTGGTGCTGTAGAAGTGTGTTGGACATACCGTGGCTTCCCAAGAGAACAACAGGTTTGTTTTGGAGTTAGTGAAACCAGTTTTTTCTTTGGAGGCAAAGGTTTTGAAACTCTGTCTTACATACTTTGGGTGTGCTGTCAGGAGGTACCAGGTCTTTGAGAAGGACATCATGCTTGGAAGGTTAGCAGGTCAGTGCATGAGAGGAAGATAGATTGGTACAATGATTATGGCAATGGGCTCTGGTGAGTCAGAAACCTAGAAGATGGCTCAGGATAGGGCAAAGTCCAGGGCTGTTGTTCATGGGTTTGCTATGAGTCATAGTCAACTATTGGCACATAATATAACATCAACGATATCTGCTCATCTTGCTGATTCTTTTATCTTGGTCAAAGTACTATGCTCATGTAGTATAATAAGCTACTAGCTACTAAGAGACTCATTCTAAAAAAAAAATAAAAGACTCATTCTACGTATTTCCTTCACTTTAAATTTGCATAGCCTATTGGTCTTCACTTCCTCCTAGTCAAATTGCTATCAAATCTCTTTTCCTTTCTCTTCAATCTAATTCCATTGCTAGCATTTCAATTTTACATTTTTACATTTTCAGGCTTAGAGTATTAAAATAGCCTCTGACCTAGTTTCCCCAGGTCTCCTGGAGACCAGAAGCCATCTGTCTAGACTTCTCTCCTGTTCTCTTCTCCGCTTGTTGCCCAGGTTATTTTTTGGAAATGAAAGTTTAACTCAAATTCTTCCTCCACTGAAAATCTCTCAAAAACTTCTACTACATAAAGTCCAAGAAACTTAGTATGGGGTTTAGGAATCTGTTTCTTGTTTTCTGGCAAGCATTCTCTCATTTGCTAATTTATTCTCCAAATATTTACTTATAGAGGAACTTGGGAAACAGTGAACAAAAGTAGCCATGAAAGCTGTCCTTGTGGAGTAGAGAAACACCTTAATTGGAATAAAAACCCCACAACTAAAACAGGACTGACATCGAAGTTGGAGTGAGACTGAGAAGGATGGGGTAAATTATGTGTACTGCATTGAAACAGATGAGGGAGAGAACTGATTAAAAGAGATATATAATTGGTGTTGTCATGACAGGAGTCAAGAAAGAAAGCTGCATAGTGGAGTGGACTTGGGGGGAGGGATTGTATAACGATGAAAAAATTTTTCTTTTACTTTTCAAAGAGAAGAGTGAACTGGTGGTGGGGGGAGGTTGGGCAGGGAGAGAAGTGCAACAACGAATGAATGGAAATCCAAAGTCTTTGTAAACATTCATTAAAACTAATAATAAAAAAGGAAAAATTACTACAACTAAATATGTAATTATGAAACATAATATATATTATGGTGGAATAAAATAGAGAATGCTATGGAAACTTTTAGAGAGCTCTGGTGGGCTAGTAGTTCAAATACACCAAGTGCTCTGTGGATATAGCTAGACAGTCTCCCACTATGTGCTTTACAGCCTCTGAAAAACTGATATGAGTCAGATATGAGTTGGTTCTGAATCCATGGCACATGACAACACCAACAACATAAGAACTTTTAATAGTATTTTTACTATTTTGAGGATAAGGAGGACTTTCCATGAAGAAGGTAGATTAGAGATACAATCTAAGGATAACTAGAAAAGGGGTGAGGTGAAAGTGCTCAAGAGAATGACATGGGTAGAAGTCCTGACATAGGAAGAAATATAAGAACATCAATGAGACGAGAATAAGACTGAAAGTGGCAGGGCCCTGGCAGAAGGTCTGGTATGTGAAAGATACTGAATGGATGTGGCAGTTGTGTGGGAGGAAATGAAGTTGAAGAGGGCAAGGACCAGGTCAAGTAAAATATTCTAGGCCATATAAGTCTTGTTTCTATCCTAAAGAATGAACAAATTATAGAAAGGTGTGAAACAGGTGCATAACAAAAAGATGGGCATTTTCAAAGATCACTTTGACTGCAAATAGACAATAAAACAGAGATATGATGAGACTGCAAATTAGTTAGTTGAGGAAAGAGATGATTGTAGTTAGGGTTTGGGTAGTAAGAGTGGAAATAGCTTGACCAAAACCCACGTCTGCTGACATTGTGATGATTGTGACTCACAGTGAACACCTATGGGGTTACTGAGGCTGTACATTTGTATGAGAGGAGACTGCCCATCTTTCTTGTAAGTGATGGCTGGTGGATTCGAACAGTTGACTTTTTAGTTAGCAGCCTAACATGTTATTCAGAGCAACGCCAGGGCTCCCAAATAGTTCTGTAGGTAGCAAAATAAATGGAGATAGGTTTGAGTCTGGGAGATGGATGAGGAGAAGAGAATTAGGTGTGGAAGAGACCTTCATGGATTCTGGTTGGGCATTATGAGTTTGGGGTGTCATTGAAATAATTAGATGAATTTGACAAGAGTTGGATATATAGATTTGGATAAGACAGATAAATTTGGGAGTCATCATCCAAGGCACATATCCGTCAGTTTGTTGTACTGAGGTGGATTGTGTGTTGTGGAAAATTATGCCTCTAGTATGTCATATACCAGTAGGGCCATCCATAGTGAACACATTTTAGCAGATTTTCCAGAATAACAAACTAGGAGAAAGGATTTGACAATCCACTTCTGAAAAAATTAACAAGTGAAACATAAAGAAAGCTCTGGAATTTTATCTGATATAGTGACAGAAGATGAGTCTTTTAGGTTGGAAGGCTCTAAAAATATGCCTGAACCATCATTTCAGAGGAAGAAAAAAGCCTGCATTATGCAAATGATACAACCTTGCTTGCTGAAAGTGAGGAAGATTTGAAGCAGTTGTTGCAGAAATCAGACTACAGTCTTCAATATGGATTACATCTCAACATCAAGAAAACAGAAATCCTCACCACTTGACCGATAAGCAACATTGTGATAGATGGAGAAAAGACTTAAACTGTCAACAACGTCACCTTAGTTGTATCCACAATCAACACACTTGATATTAGCTTTCAGGAGATGAGAAGATACATTACACTGGGAAAGTCTGCAGCCAGGGACCTCTCCAAATTACTGAGGAACAACAATGTCAATTTGAGGACTAAGGTGCACCGGATCCAGGCTATGGTCTTTTCAATCACATCCTATGCATCTGAGAGCTGGACAATAAATAGGAATGACAAAATAAAAATCTATGGCTTTGAGTTACAGTATTGGAAAAGAGTACTAAATAGCTCATGGACTTCCAAATGAACAAACAGATATGGCTTGGAGAAAGTACAGCCAGAGTGTTCCTTGGAGGCAAGGAGGACAAAGCTTTGTCTCATATGTTTTGGGCATGTTGTTAGGAGAGGATATTCCTTGGAGAGGAACATCATGCTTGAGAAGGTGTAGGGTCAGTGAAAGAGAAGACGACCATCAACTAGATGAACTGACATAGTGACTGCTGCGGTGAGTTGCAGTGTATTGGACATGGTGAGGATGGCTCAGGATAGGAGAGGGTTCAAATCAGTTGTTCATAGGTACTTGACTTGATAGCATCTAACAACAACAACAACAACAGCAGCAGCAACAAGAATTTCAAGTTGAAACTGAAGAAAAGGAAACGAAATCCATAGGTGAAATATGGCTTTGAATATATTGTACATGAATTAAGACACTCCTAGAACAGAGTTTATTATCAGTGTTTACTAATGACCAAAAATCAGACAAGTTGTGGGTGACATCAGGACATCACACATGAGGAAAGCAAAAAGTTATTAAAATTATAGAAAAGGGGAAAAAAGACCAAGACGGATGTCAGAAGAGACTTTGAAATTGGCTTTTGAGAGCTGGATAGCTAAAGCAAATGAAGAAATTATAAAGTAAAAAAACTGAATGGAAGATTTCAAAGGATGGCTGAAAATGACTAAAAATATATTATAGTGAAATATTCAAAGGCTTAGAGTTAGAACACAAAAAGGAAAGAACATGCTCAGCATTTGTCAAGTTGAAAAAATTGAATAAAAAAAAATCAAGCCCAAAATTACAATATTGATGGATTCTATGGGGAAAATTGTAGAACAAAGCAGGAAGCATCAAAAGAAGATGGAAGGGATATACAAACACTTTCCAAAAACAATTAGTTGATGTTGAAGCATTTCAAGTGGTACCATATAATGAAAAAAAGAATGGTACTGGAGGGATAAGTCTAATTTGCATTGAAGATTTTAATTAAACCTTAAAGTTTCAGGAATTGAAGAAAAGTCAAGTAAGATGTTTCAAAAAATTGTTGTAATCCAGGTGGTACTCATTCAGCCATGCCAAGATAGCTATCTGGCCAGCCAACTGGAAGGAAAATATATTACAAAAACAGATGATCCAACAGAATGCACAACATACAAAACTGTATTATTATTATCATCACATACAAGTTAAATTCTGCTGAAGATAATTACAAGTAGTCACAGCAGAACATCAACAAGGAACTTGCAAAAGTTCAAGTTGAAGTAAAAAGAGGATGATCAAGGAAGTTATTGATGCTAATATCAGATAGATCTGGGCTCAAATTGAAGACTATTGATTATACAAGGGCATTTAACAATGTGAATCATAACTAATTATATATAACATTGTGAAGAATGGCAATTCCAGATCCCTCAGTCGTGCTCATGCAGAATTTGCACATTGACCAAGAGAAAGTTTTTGAACAGAACAAAAATATATTACATGGAAAATTAGAAAAGGCATGCCTGAGGGTTGTGTCTTTTAACTATACTAATGCAGTGTACATGTTGAGCAAATAATCAGAGAAGCCGGACCATATGAACAAGCGTGCCATCAGGATTAGAGGAATAATCATTAACAATCTTTGATATGCAGATAACATAAGTGTGCTTGCTGAAAAAAAGAAACAAAACACCTTGTAATACTTACTGACGACCAAAGACTACATAGATTACTTCTCAGCTAGAGAAAACAAAAATTCTCACAACTAGACCAATAAACAACATCATGATTAAAGGAGAAAAGAAGCTGATATTGGCAAAGACTCAATTTTATATGGATCCACAACCAACACCCTCGAAAGGATCAGTCAAGAAATCAAATAAAGGGCTATATTGGGCAAATTTGCTGCAAAAGACCTCTTTAAAGTGTTAAAAAGGGAAATTGTCACTTTGGAGATGAAGGTATGTCTGACAGAAGTCAGTGGTACCCTCAATCACCTCTTAATATGTGTGAAAACCGGACAATGAATAAGGAAGACAGAAGACTTGATCCAATTAATTTATGGTGTTAGGAAAGAATGTTAAATTAAAAAAAAAACAAAACCAAAACACCAAACCCCAATACATCAGTTTAGAAGGATATCCAGAATGCTCCTTTGAAGCTAGACAGTGAGACTTCGTCTTATTTACTTTGAACATGTTGGAATGTGGGACTCACTGCCATTGACTCCTAGAGACCTTCCATGGGGCGTTTTAGGCTGTAAATCTTCATGGGAGGAGACTGAATCCTCCTTTGGAGTCTCAAGTGGATTCAAACCACCAGGGACTTTTGTTCAGCAAAGCAATATAAATGGACTGAGCTACCTGCACTCCTGCAAAGGGACATCATGCTTTATAAGACAGACAATCAGAAAAAAAAAAAGAAGATACTCTTCAAAATGGATTGAATAATGCCTACAACAACAGGCTGAAAAGTGTCAATTGTGCGGGTGGTGGCAGGGGTGGTGGCAGGATCAGGCAGTGCTTCTTTCTGTTGTCTGTGGGTTGATGATGAGTCAGAAATGACTGAGTGACACCTAACAACAGCTGTTGTTTTGTCTATAGAAAATGAATAGGTATTTATAAATGATGAATAAAAAACTGAATAAAGAATTATAATTCTTATGGAAATATTGTAATGTATCTCTCATTACATTAAAATAGTTTATTTTTGTGACCTCAGTTTTGTATTGGCATTTTAAAATGCATTTTGCAAAGAGATACATTTAACTGTCACTCACTTATTCAAGGTGCAAGAAAGCCTGAAGCGTAATTCACACCTCCTTGTTTGTTCTTGTAACTGCCTTCTGTTTCTGGCTCTGAATGCCTTTTGTTGTAAATTCTTATAGCAATGGCAAAAGATCCTAATCTTATGTTCTGATAGTCTCAGGTTGTCAAAGTTTTTGAATATTCTTTGGATGTAAGAGAACTGATTTTCCCTGAACAATTGCTACTTGCTTCCTTCAACTTGTCATTGAGTGGGAAGATAGGGAGGACTGTACAGTGAGGTCGGTAATAAGTCTTTTGTGTCTGTCTCTTTGTCACATGATTCCTTGTCATGCCTACAGTGATGCTTTGATTTCATTTTATTTAATATTTATTACAAATACTGGGGCTATTTCTCTTCCAATATATTCTAGCTCTTTAGTGCTAATTATTGCTTTAGTTTAACTTTTTTTGGGGGGGTGTCTTTTTTCTAGATTCTTTTTGCATTGTAGTAAATATATATATATGTAAAATGAAAAATTTCCATTTTAATCTTTCTAAAGCTTTGAAAGAAAAGTTATGGATAAAGGACCTCCCTGACACACTCCTTTCAAGAAAGGAACTATGCAGTATACCTTTGCTCTGTTTGGACAATAGCTTTCTGGTCTAGGTATAGGTTTAGTATGAGCACAATCAGGTGTTCGGCATTTCACATTCTTTTCAATATTAGCCACAATTGTTTGTCATCTACACAGTCAAATGTCTTTGGGTGGCTGATAAAATGCAAATACACAGATGTTTGGTGCTCTCTTCTTTTAGCCAAGATCCATCTGACATCAGCAATGATATACCTAGTGCCACAGCCTCTTTTAAACCCAGTTTATATATCTGTCAGTTCTCTGTCCATGTACTGTTCTAGTTGATTTTGCTTGCATGTAATATTAGTGATATTGTTTGATAATTTCCATATTCTGCTACATCACCTTTTTTTTTTGAACGAAAATACATACAAATCTCTTCCAATCAGTTGGTCAGGTAATGACTTCCAAATTTTTTTGGTACAACCTGGTGAGCTTATCTAGGGCTGCATATGTTTGTTGAAATATATCGGTTGGTATCCCAGCCTTCCTGGGGTCATTTTTTTTCCCCCTTCAATTTTTTTCCTCTTTTATTATCATTGGTTCTTGATCATACGCTGTTTCCTGAAATGGTTCTGTGTCAGCCAATTCTTTTTGATATAATGACCCTGTATACCCTCCCTCTTCTATTGATACTTCCTGGATGATTCAATATTTCCCCCATGTTGTTGTTGTTATGTAGGTAAAACGTTGTGGCAAGTAGGAACTGACTCATAACTGGCCCTCCAGCAAACTTTTGAAGACAGTAAACCCAACCTTCTCCCTTGGAGCAGTAGATGGACTTGAACCATATGCCTTTGGGATCGTCGTGCAGGTTCTTACTATAAGGCCATCAGATCTCCATATTTTGGCCATAGAAGCTTTATTACAATTTGAGACTTGAATTTATTTTTCAGTTCCTTCAGCTTGAAAAAAGCTGAATAAGTTCTTCCTTTTTCATTTTTTGACTACAGCTCTTTGCATATTTCATGATAATACTCTGCTTTGTTTTTATGTGCATCCTTTGAAATCTTTTGTTCAATTCTTTAACTTCCTGATTTCTTCCCTGAAGAAGAAATGAAGAAGAGTGTGTCATCAAGATTGGATGAAGACTCAACGACAACATACCTTCTGCAGATGACACAATCTTGCTCCCTAAAACTGATGAGGACTTGATGTGTTTGCTGCAGAAGATCAAGGACTACAGCCATCAATATGGATAGTATCTGAACATCATGAAAACAAAGATCTTCACTACAAGGCTGATACAGAACATAATGATAGATGGAGAAAAGATTGAGGTTATTAATGATTTTGCCAATTCCTTCAGAGCTGCTTGAAATTCCTCTTTTATTATGTTGGTTCTTGATCATACACTACCTCCTGAAATGATCCTGTGTCAGCCAATTCTTTTTGGTATAATGACTCTGTATACCTTCCCTCTTCTTTTGATACTTCCTGGATTGTTCAATATTTACCCATGTTGTTGTTGTGATGTAGGCAACATTTTGTTTGGATCCACAATCAACATCCTTGGTACCAGCAGTCAGGAAATAAAAAAGAGTTGCATTGGGAATACATGCTGTCAAGGACTTCTCCAGAGTGCTAAAGAACAATGATGTCAGTCTAGAGATGGAGGTGTGCTTGATCAAGGCCGTGGTATTTTCAATTGCTTCCTATGCATCTGAGAGATCTGGACATTGAGCAAGGATGACAGAAACGAATCAATGCCTTTGAATTCTAGTACAGGAGAAGAGTATTGAACATACAGTAGACTGCCAAGAGAACAAACAAGCCCTGGAGAGGGTGAAACCAAGTTTCTCCTTGAAGGTAAGGATTTTGAAGCACTATCTCACATACTTTAGGCATGTTTCCAGGAGAGACTAGTCCTTAGAGAAAGACATCATACTTGGAAGGGTAGAGGGTCAGCACAGGAATAGAAGAACTTGAATGAGATGGGTTGACATAGTGACTGTGCCAGTGAGGTCAGGTGTGTCTGAGATGGTGAGGTTAGCTCAGGACATGGCAAGGTTCAGAGCCATTGTTCATTGTTCTTCATAGCTATAAATAGTAGTTAAGTTGATGGCACATAACAACAATGATTTGAACACACACTGTTTTAATTCTCTCAAAAGAATGTTACAATATATTTTCCTTTTCTCTCTTAAGGTAGAGATCAGTTTAAAAGATACAATTTTAAAAAATTACCTTATTGCAGTGTATAGGCATTGTTAGGTGCCATTGAGTAGGGTAAGACCCGCAGCGACCCCACGAACAACAGATCTGAACACTGTCCTACCCTGTGCCATTAACACACTTCCTGACACACTACAGCCCATTGTAGCATTCTCTATGCCAATCCATCTGGTTGAGGGTCTTTCTCTCTTTTCCAGACCCTCCACTTTTCCAAGCACGATGTCCTCCTCTAAGGAATAGCCCCTCCTAGCAACATGACCATAGTAGGTGAGACAAAGCTTCAATATCTTCGCCTCCATGGATCATTTTGGCTGCACTTTTCTCCAAGACTTATTTGTTTGTTCTTCTGGAAGTTCATGGGATATTTAATACTCTTCTCCAACATCACAGCCCAAAGGCTTCGATTCTTCACTGGCCAGCTCTCTCTGTAAAAATATAT
>NW_006399781.1:18639309-18641190 GCF_000299155.1 Elephantulus edwardii
GTGAGATGATATCTTATAGTTGTTTTAATTTGCATCTCTCTTAGGGCTAGGGATTTTGAGCATTTCTTCATGTGCTTGTTAGCCATCTGAATGTCATCTTCGGTGAAGTGCCTGTTCATATCCTGTGCCCATTTTTCTATTGGATTATTTACCTTTATCTTGTTGTGGTGGTCTATAATTTCTTAATTGAGTTATCTGTATCTCCTTTTTTCCTTTTGTTAAATTTTCAAGTGTTATGTCAATTTTATTGACCCTTTTGAAAAATAAATTTCTGGTTTTATTGATGGGTTCAATTATTTTTTTGTTTTCTAGCTCATTGATTTCAGCTTTTATCCTTATAATATCCTTTCCTTTTGAGGCTGTTGGGTTAGGTTGTTGTTCTTTTTGTATTGGTGAATGTGTTGAGTTTGCAATTGTTATGTGCTATTGAGCTGCCTGTGACCAGTAGTGATTCTATGTCCAGCAGCTCTGAACCCTGCCCTGTCCTGAGCCAGTCACACTATTTCCAACACACCAACCCATATTGCCCCAATCACTGTATCAGTCCATCTCATCTGGGATCTTCTTCCCTTGTGCTCTCCCTCCACCCTTCTGAGCATGATGTCCTTCTCCAAGGACCAGTCAGTCACTTCTAGCTACATGTCCAAAGTATGTGACATGGAGTTTCAATATCCTAGCCTCCAAGAAAAGACTTGGTTTCACCCTCCTCAAGATAGATAGATTTGCTCTCTTAGAGGTCCATGATATATTCAAGACTCCTCTCTAGCATCACAGTTTGACGGCATCAGTTCTTCTGTCATCCTTAGTTATTGTCCATCTCTCTGATGCATAGCATGTAATTGCAAAGACCATGGCCAGGATTAGGTGCACCTTAGTCTCCAGACTGACATCGTTGCTTTTCAGTACTCTGGAGAGGTCCATGACAACATATTTTCCCAATGTAATTTGTCATTTGATTTCTTGACTGCTTGTGTTAAGAGTGTTGATTGTGGAGCTGAGCTGTAATTGTTATTACCTCAATGTTTTTTCCATCTATCATGGTGTTACCAATTGACCCAGTGGTTAGAATCTTTGTCTTATTGATGTCGAGCTTCAACTAACGATTATATAAGACTTCATATTAAAGACTACAGTCCTTGACCTTCTGCAGCAAGTGCTTCAAGTCTTCTTCAGTTTCAGCAAGCAAATTTGTGTCATCTGCATAACATAGGTTGTTGATGAATCTACCTCCAATCCTGATGCCACATTCCTCCTCATAAAGCCTTGCTTCTTGACTGATCTGTTCTGCATATAGATTGAAAAGATATGGAGACAGGATGCATCCCTGACACACTCCTTTTCTTATTTTGAACCATCCAGTGTTTCCCTGCTCTGTTCTGAGGACTGCTTTCTGGTCCAAGTATAGTTTTCACATAAGCACAATCAAGTGTTCTGTCACATAAGCACAATCAAGTGTTTTGGGATTCCCATTTTCCTCAAGGTTAGCCACAATTTATTGTGATCCACACAGTCAAATGTGTTTTCATAGTCAATGAAACATAGATAGACATTCCTGTGGTATTCTTTGCTTTCTGCCAACATCCATCTGACATTGGCAATAATGTCTCTACTTCCACATCTTCTAAAACCAGCTTGTATTTCTGGTAGTTCTCTCTGTTGATGTACTGTTTCAGTCATTTCTGGATGATCCTTAGCAGGATTTTGCTAGGGTGTGATATTAGTGATTTTTTTTTCTATAATTATATTTTATTAATTTTCATAAACATTTACAGAGATTTTGGGCCTCCACTCACTCATTGTTGCACTATTCTCTCTACCCTCCTCCCAGTTTGTTCTTGTCCAAATGCCACGATATTAGTGATATTTTTCGATAATTTCCAC